>NC_143014.1:368170770-368230770 GCF_055824585.1 Amblyomma mixtum | reverse complement strand
TAAAACGTGGATTAAAACGATGAAGCGGCCATGACATCGATGTTTTTCGATGTTTCATGTGACAAAAAACCACACTTTGACGACACAGCCATCCTTCGACTGCTGAAACCGAAACAGAATGAAAGAGAAGTTCTACCAAATTATTTAGCGGTCGTAGGCAAATGCCACACTAGATTCATGCATGTCTTCTGCACCATTGTAGAGAAGAAAACGTGCCATCATGCTTCCCTACCATTCCAAACACAAAATCACAATTCCAAACAACCATTCACCGTCACTGACTTTGCTAACAAAGTCGTACCGAACACCGCCCCAGGAATCTTAACCACATACCTGCAAAATACCCTGCATTAAAAATAAACACCCCGTGGAGTTTAGGAAACAAGGCTATAGGTAGAGAAGAACAGTCTCTCGAACTTCCCGTTATACACAGCGCCAGGTTTCATCGTCCCCTGAGGACAGACAGTCCTTCCAAAACTAAACACCGAAAATTAAGAAAAGAAAGCAACTGCTTGAAATAAGTACCGAAAAACAAACAACAGCTTTTCACCTCCCTTTACACGCACTTTTTCTATCTAGCCGCCCCGGTGTTTCAGCGGTTAAGGCGCTCACCTGCTGACTCCAAAGACGTGGGTTCGATCCCGGCCGCGGCGGTCCGCTTTCAGTGGAGGCGAAATGCTAGAGGTCCGCCTACTGTGCGATTTGAGTG
Source organism: Amblyomma mixtum (assembly GCF_055824585.1). Classification (NCBI taxonomy): domain Eukaryota; kingdom Metazoa; phylum Arthropoda; class Arachnida; order Ixodida; family Ixodidae; genus Amblyomma; species Amblyomma mixtum. The sequence goes on along the minus strand of NC_143014.1, from coordinate 368,230,061 downwards.
CACGGTAAACAACGCCAGGTGGTCGAAATTGCCGGAGCCCTCCACCACAGCGTCCCTCATAGCCTCAGCCACATTGGTATGTCAAATCCCAGAAACTAAAACAAACCAACTTTTTCTAAACAACAAGCAGACCTTCAAGCAGTAACACCCTCCCTAAGGCCGCGATCCTCCTGCGCGCCCTCAAGTCTCCATCGCCACAAGGACGCCAAACCTGTGGCGCTAATTCAGACTTATGCATACTCGCTGGGAAATCCCCAGAGCCGAGAACCTTCCCGCCTCCCAAACTCCAACGCCGTTATTCCTCCGAGGACTTGCCCGCTCCATCTCCAGAACTGCAGATAACTAGCTGGTCTTTACTCACCAAACACATTCAACTGTACGCTGGATGCATTTTATGAGCGTAGAGCCGGCAAGTCCTTCTCAAGCTCTATCATCCCAATAAACAGACTGAGACCACCAGTCTAGGGCAGTGGATTAACAACATAGATTTCCTTCTATTTCTTCTGGACAGAGCCCCGCTCTCCAGTTTACACCCTCAGATACAGGGCTCGGTGTAATGCAATTCCAAGGGTGCACACTCTCGACGCAGCGCAGGTGTGGGTAGCAGGCACTCCAGGTGCGGATTTTAAACTCTTCCAGCGGAACTAAACGTAATGACGAGCGCTGCTTTTGTTATAACGTTGCGTAACGCTGCGCTATATACCGTCGAACTCAAATGAAGACAATTCGCGGCGTACACAGCGCCCTGCGTGGAATTGAATGGCATGCACCTGATAGAAATAAATACTATAATTTCTGTGAACGACGAAATATCCCGTTTAGGAAATAAAAATTTTAGCCCCTTCCCTCTGGTGATTTGTCGACAGTCGAGGTTAGTTGAGAAGCAAGGCTATCGAGCCTTCCGCAGATAGCAAGTGGTAGAAGAGTGCATTGTAACTGCCCAAAATTCGTCCCCCGCCAATCAGCGATTCGCACTAAGCAGGGTCTGTACCACCTGCCCAACCAGAAGGCCTCTTATCTTGAGCGATTTCGTTATAGTGCTCAAGGAACTCAGCAGTCACAGACATATATGCAAGCAATTTTTTCTACGGCGGCTAATCTATGCTGCGAAGTTCAGCATGGAGGCATTTGCTTTTCCGGACCAAAAGCCACTGTGGTCGAGTGGGAGTGTTTCGTTCTGATTAATTCCTCTCTCCTAATAAACAGCCATCCCATAGGGAACGAAAAAAAAAACTCTAAGGATTTCTTGCCTCACCTCCAGATGCATCTACAAGCGAAATCGGAATTGGCCTTTCTTCACCAGGTTTTCTCTTTACGTATGGGTCAAAGCACAAGTTGTAAGCTTGAAATGGCTGTTTTATTACCGTATTTTCCGGTGTATAAGACGCGGCTTTTTTTCTAAAAGCTTTCTGGTGCGTCTTATACAAGGGTGCGTCTTATATGCGAATTTTTCATCTTTTTTTTTGCGAGTTCATCGATTACTCCGGTTCATGCTCAAGCTTTCTTCACATAAAAAATATCACTACCAATAACGCGGTTGTAACACGGTTAATACTTCAATACCGGGACCGCCGTGCGCGACATTCTAGGTGATTTTTGTCATCAAACGGCGGGGATGACGACTTCCGGGATCACAAACGCGCGGCTGTTTCGGAGGCCCCAAGCAAAAGTAATGAGAAGCGCCAAAAGATGGTGACAATCGTGCTTTTCGCCATTGTCAAGACAAGCCGGCGTTCTTTTTTAGTCACCCTTTGCAACTTTTTTTGCTTCGTGTACGTAGTGCATGTTTCAGCCGAGTTGCTTCCAGAAATGGGTGAACCTTTTGATAGCGCATCTGAAGATGAAGACTTCGAAGGTTTCAAGTGGAAATAAAATGTTATGGACATATGGGGAGCTGTATCGTTTTTTCTTTTTTTGCTAAAATGTGAACGGGTATGGCGTGAGTGTTGCCTTTTTTGATCACTTAGCGTTGCTTAAGGATTGCTCACAGGTACGGTGTATTTCGCGATAGTGGCGCAAGCGTGTTTAATTAAGCCTCACTAGCCTAACTGGGTAAACTGGGGTGCGTCTTATACACGGGTGCGTCTTATATACGAACTTTTTCAGTGACAGCTTGCATATATGGCAGGTGCGTCTTATACAAGGGTGCGTCTTATACACCGGAAAATACGGTAAATCATAAAATATCTTTTTACTTCGAATAGAGCACATTCTACTAACACATTCTCATTGTCAGCGAACTTTAAAACAAAGTCAACATAGTCATCCGAGGCTGAAATGCAAGTGCTCGTGGCCCCTTGCGTGCTCTAAATGAGCTGACATAAATGAGCCCTACCTCTGCGGCAAATCATTGGAAAACTGGTAAGTTCTCGGACTATACATGCCAGAAAAGGTGATCAGTAGATTTCCATCCCTGCAGCCTGCAGTTTAATTCCGTATTGTCGTGGTCCTGTCCAAGTCTTGTGATCGCACGTTCCCCGTGTCGGCTTCAGAATAAAACGCTGTTTATAGCCGGGGAATAAAAACTTGACACCTTCACACAATCGATAAATCATGGAAGCAAATCCCTGAAAAATGCAGCACATTAAATATACTATCCTCTTCTCCCAGCAGGACCAAACTCTCAAGAAAAAAATACTTCTATAACCTGGCCAAAAATTTTTATCTTCAAAGTGAAGAGTGAACAGCGAAACAAGAAAGAGTAGGAACAAGGCAGCGATTTCTGTAAAAGCACATACGGCCAACCCGTTCCCTTAGCTGGGGATTCGCCTGGCGGTGGCAGATCCTACTCTTCCATCTCCGGTTCCACTCCTACTCACTCTTCTCCCTTACAGCTTTAAATTTTTTTTCAGTAACAATCATTCTTTTTTCAGTAAATACGCTTTCGGTGCAATGGCGTATTTTTATTTTACACCTGGCTTTTTGATAGTACGGAAGAAGTATAATGTTTTAGACCTCACACTTCTAACTACCTACATTGTCCCCGAGGTAGAGAAAGAGGAAGAAGAAGCGGAATACCAAAAGGAAGAAGAGAAAGACGTGTCATAGAATGGCGTCTGCGCAGCGACCGATGGATTCTTCGTCAAGCAGCACTGAAGAGCTAGCACCTCGTTATGCTGCCATCCAAAACAAGGTCGACAATGCCCGCCGACAGATCGCATTCCTCGACCGACAGATCAACAACCTAGAGTGCCTACATCGGCGCCTCTTGAAGAACCAAAGGGAAGAATGAGCCGACAATATCAAACTGAGGCGGACCGCAGTGAAACACATCAGGAACAGGTACTACCACTGCGTGGAACTCAAACAAGCTGACCTGGACGCCATCAGGAGGCGGTGGGAAGAAGTCCGCTCAACACCCAGCGAATTCTCCAGCAGCGACGAGGATAAGGATTAGTCATGGCGCGAACCCCCTGTGCGTCGAGCGTCACTATAGGCAGATGCTCTGCAGGCCTCTTTGTGGACGTCAACGATTGCCATCGTGCCGGTGAGAGTCTAAGTGGGACTGCAGACGCGTCGCTGTCACACTGCTGCAACCTTGAAACGTCCTTCAGAGCAACATTGTGACCTGAAGCGCTTTACAGTGTGCACGTGTTAACGCTATGAAACCGACTGCTTTTGTTTGTCTGTGTGGGCCAAGTTTCTTTGCACTCATCAGTCAGCCGAAATAGCTCTTGCCAAACAAGGAGTCACAACCGTGACGAACTCAACTAACTGAATGTATTTAGAACAAATAAAGACTGCCAATAGCGCGCAGAAAATCACATTCTCTGTGAGCTGTCTTTTCCTTAACTACCCAAAAAATAACCTACAGTTATCGGCATTTTTCGTGGCGGTGAAGTGGCGTTGACAGCTTCAGCTTGCGTCCTCTCCCCATAGCACTACACAATCCGGGGCGCATATGGCCCTAGCGCAACATGATGACTCCAGTGGCATCCACATAGGCCGGTAGGTGAACGCGTAGACCCCTCATAACGGTCGCCGAAATCTAAATTTGGGTCCTCCTTCACACCCGAGGTTTCCTTCCTAGAGCTACCGCAGGTAACTGCCCCCCGAGTAAAGGTGTCGTCAGAAATCTGCAGTCCGTTCATAGAACATGAACTCACCTGCTGGCCCAGCGTCGGATACTCCAGGATCAGCCATAGGCGGCGCTAATAGGACTCCTCCTTGGTGAGCTCCTTAGCTGGTTCAGAAACCTCCTCTCCACCTTTCCCTCATTAAAATTCCTTCTCTCCCTCTCTGCGCTCCTCTTCTTCCATTTCGTGACAAGATCGGTCTCCCTGGCTGCTGTCTCTTCCAGCAGGACAGAACCGCTGCCGCGTTCATTAGCACCACTTGTTCCTGATGAGCATTGCTGTATTCGCTACTTGAGCCCCGCAGTGTACGTCACCTTTACTTCGGTCTTATCGACGCTTCCAGCTGGCTTTCCCGCCTTCGTTCGCGGCAGCGTTGGAGACACTGCCAAGCATTTATTTTTGTTTCAATGCGAGTTGCATTCCTAGGCTATGTCGGCGAGGTTCGTGTCACCAATAGATGTCCGCAGGAGTTGTGAGGTTCTCAGAAGGGGTAGCGTGAAACGAGTGGTCGTAACAGAGAGAGGTCAATGTGAGGATGATGGCGCAAAAAGAATTACGTCGATTGGATCAATAGTTATTTGTTAGAGCCAAAAATGTCCAAAAAGTAGGCGAGGCTAGGGCACAGAGTGGCGCCAAATTTGAACAAACGGGAGTGTAAGGGTTCGGTAGCGTTCGCGGGGGTCATCGGAACGCGGCCGGGGGTGCTCAAAGCGAAGCGTCTCCTTTCTTGGAACGCGGCCGCTCGCGAACGCGCCGGCAGGTATACGGGTGTTCCCCCACCCGCTGTACTGATTCGCACACGTGCTGGCACGGATGTCTATTTGTGTTTGTTTTTATTTTGTGGTGGAGAGAGTGCTCTACTTTACGGCAGCTGGAGGGCTGGCCAGGCTCTTGAAGAACCAATCATGTTGAGAGCACAACATGATTGGAAGCCACGAAATATGGGCCGGGCCTTTAGGGCTTTAAAACCGGGCCCCGGAGCTGGAAGCGGGGTTCTGCGCTAAGGTGAGATGCAACGCATCTTCGGCAACGCCGAGTAGGGGCCTCCCCTAGTATTAGCCAGTTCCGCCCTTTTTGTTGTTTGTTCTTGTGCGTTTAATTTGTCTCGAGTGTCTAAACTTCTGTACGCTGTAAATACCTGTACATAAACCTCAGTTATTGCCCTTTTTTATCCCTGCGTGTCAACACATCTTGAGACCGTCTCTGACGGGGCACCGCTGGTGCAGAGATCAAGCTTCAGTCTTCGAGTTATCAACCGTCTCTGGCGGGGGCACCCCTGGTGCAAGGAAGACAAAGAACCTGTGGAAATTTACTGGCGCAGTCGACAGGATCCTGCGGCCATCGGAAGACGGCGCAGGAAGAAGACAAGGCAGGGAGAAAGGTGACGACAAGGCGACAGGTCAGCGTTCGTGAACGGACCTGCGGAGACACGGCGGCAAGGACGCAAGGACCACGGCAGTAGTCCAGCGACGCGGGACTGCGTCCGGTCAAGGAAGCAGCGCGTCGGGAACTCGACGATCACCGGCGGCGGACCAGCGGCGTGCGACAGCTCATCGCAGCGTCCGGGGAAAGTGGCGGTGTACCCCGACGCCAAGGAGCTGGCAATGCGGATCGACGCATCGAAACCGTGAGTTTCCTTGGTCGCATTGTTCACGTCCCTGTGTTCGAGCCGATAGGACATCTGAGGGGTACGGAAGGCGGTATGGAGAGCTATCCAAGCCTGCCCTCACTTGATGTGAAGTACCGAGTTGAATTAGCGAAGGCGCGTTTAGCGTACTTTCAGGCCGAACTTGCGAAAGTGAATAGAGGAAAGGCGCCGCTGTGCGAGGAGAAAGCACAGGATGTTAAGTGCGTCTTGGATGAATTAGAAGCAAAGCGCCAGCAGCTAGCGCTGGAGCTCGCTGAGCTCAAGGCGTCTAGGAAAGCTAGTGAACTAACTAGGGAGAACTGCTCCGAGTCGCGAGAGGTGAGGCAGCCTGTGCTGGAAGACAAAGGATTATGCTTGTCATGCACAGGTCAGGGAAAAAGCAGTGAAGACGCTGAAAGCAATCAGCCGGTATGCGGGAACGCATCTTTCTTAGGAAACGCCGCGAAAGGTTCAGGAAGTGAAAACAGGATTCCTGAAGGACGCGAAAATACCACAGCTTTTCCGCCACCACGGGCGTCTAGCAAAGAACAGGAGCAGCCCAATTCTAGTGATCTAGGGCCAATCGTGACCAAGGTGTCCGATAACAAACAGGACAGCGGTGGAATTCCTGTAGGCTCTAAGATTGTGACCTCTGACGCGGAGCTAGTAACAGCCAGTGAAAATCTGGCGTTGTCGCAACCGCACACTGTGTCGGGTATGGAGCATGAAGTGCCCCGTAGCGTTTCTGGTGGCAAGAGCCCTTCATCCGAGGCAAAGAGCGGAGGTGGGCCTGTTGGGCCGACCGGGCAGAACGCCGCGCAGTTGAACGCACCCGGTGTGTGCCCGACCAGGTCAGTTGAGGACCCGGAAATGAGTGGCGACTTGCCGCAAGGCAAGTCCGGGTCAAGTGACTGTCAGGGAGCTCATGGAGCCTCGGAGTCAGACTATGCCACGGGGCCAGCGGGCGCTGATCAAGCACGGAGGGGCGGTTTCAAAGTTTGCTCGTGCAGTAAAGGTGCAGATGGCCCCGGGCGAGGTGGAGTGGCAGGAGGCAGGTGCGTGGCTTTCACGCTGAAAGTCGACGCGAGGAACAGTATGTTCCGTGCTAGAGGTCGGCATATCAACTGTAGCGAGACTGACTGTACTGCTATATTTGGACGGTCCAGGGGCTATGCTCTTTACGCACCACGCATGTCGTACTGGTGCGCCGGAGAGAGAGTGCTCTCAAGTGCGTCGCATGGTCAGAGATTTTCACCTATCGATGACCAGGACGTTTTTGATCCTGGAGGGCACCGTCTTTTCAGTTCACGCCCCGCTGTGGCACCAGCCTGACGAGCATAGTGGCCATTAGGTGTTAATCGTGTCGAATGAGGCACGTGTGGGCTCGAACGCGCACAGGGACGCTCGGTGCGACTAAGGAGGCTCACGTGGCCCGTATCAGTGCTACTGAACGCTCTAGTTGCGAGTGTCGGTGTGTGTGTCGAGCAGGACGCGGGTGTGCATGCTGGTGAACTGGGTGCAACGCACCAACTTGGACGCGTGTTACGGCGCACGGCAGGCATGCCACCGTGTGCATTTGTGGAATTTGCTGATGTTGTGTGTGCATTTTGCATTTTGTTTTTGGTTTTGTTGGTGCCAGCGCTGGTGTAGCTGCGGTATGTCACCCACAGGGTGGTTTTGTGACCCGTACCGATCCCTTCTCGTTATAATTCTAAAAGTGGCATTTGAGCCCTTTGTAGAATCTTGGGAAGGGCGTGTAAGGGTTCGGTAGCGTTCGCGGGGGTCATCGGAACGCGGCCGGGGGTGCTCAAAGCGAAGCGTCTCCTTTCTTGGAACGCGGCCGCTCGCGAACGCGCCGGCAGGTATACGGGTGTTCCCCCACCCGCGGTACTGATTCGCACACGTGCTGGCACGGATGTCTATTTGTGTTTGTTTTTATTTTGTGGTGGAGAGAGTGCTCTACTTTACGGCAGCTGGAGGGCTGGCCAGGCTCTTGAAGAACCAATCATGTTGAGAGCACAACATGATTGGAAGCCACGAAATATGGGCCGGGCCTTTAGGGCTTTAAAACCGGGCCCCGGAGCTGGAAGCGGGGTTCTGCGCTAAGGTGAGATGCAACGCATCTTCGGCAACGCCGAGTAGGGGCCTCCCCTAGTATTAGCCAGTTCCGCCCTTTTTGTTGTTTGTTCTTGTGCGTTTAATTTGTCTCGAGTGTCTAAACTTCTGTACGCTGTAAATACCTGTACATAAACCTCAGTTATTGCCCTTTTTTATCCCTGCGTGTCAACACATCTTGAGACCGTCTCTGACGGGCACCCCTGGTGCGAAGAGCTTCAGTCTTCCAGTTGGAACCAACCGTCTCCGACGGGGCACCGCCGGTGCAATAAGGAAGACGAAAGAACCTGTGAAACTTTACTGGGAGTGTGGTTGGAGCCAACGCGTGGCGCCAAAATTTTGGAAACTTAGAATGGGTATTGAGGTGAAACGAAGGTATAAACGGTCTTAATCGAAATCCGGTCAATGAATTGATTAATGATTAATCCAACGACAAAAGTCATGGATACGATGGAGCATGTGATTAGTGCTCAATCATTAATTCGGTTCATTAATTGGATATATTAATTAGATCAATTAAGTAATTGAGTGCAGATCGCTTAATCATCGACCAATCAATGAACCATCAATCGTGTAATCAATCGATAATTAATGAATTGAAAAGAATTAAACGTTCAATGAGTGTAATAATCACCATAATTGTAATGATGCGATTGGGAACATGATGGTGATAGACTAACGCAGTTAATGTAGAGCGGATGACGTAACCTCGTGACGTCATAGCGTGACGTTGAGGTGACGTAACTGGGCGGCGAAGGGGCGCGCGCGGCGTCTCGCCTCCGTGCCGCCGCAGAGAGGGGCGCGGAGGCGTCAGTGCTCTCTCATTCCTGCAATGGGTGTTACCGCAGTGATCTCTAACGTTCTCCGGTGTCAAAGCGCCCAGTACCGTTTCAACACACGTCCCTAACCGACGTCCAGTGATTCACAACCCGTCTCTGTGGCTTCGCAGTTTATCGCAAGGACACGGGGTGGAATCTCGATGGAAGGAAAATGAAAGAACGCCTGTGTGCCGTGCGATGTCAGAGCGCATTAAAGAACCACAGGTGACCTAAATATATCCTGCACTGCAGCATCCTTCACAGCTGCTTTATCGTCCTGGGATATTAGATTCCACAAACAACACGCCAGTGATCGTCAAAACAAATCGGTGAACCTCCGCCAGCCAAAGGCGCCGTCCCGTGAGCTCGCATCGTAGCTCAGTGAACAACTTCTCTGAGAATGGCCCCGACCACTCCACTGGGCGCACTGTGTGCCATCACATCGGCCGCCGTAGTTGCGAATACGTTAAGTGCATTCGCGCAGTTGAGGGCGGTATCGCCGAACATGGGGTAAGGAACTTGCGATACATCACCAATGCGCGCCCATTGCTGTGCGCTGTGATAGGAAGCGAACACTCGAGCGAGCGCTGGCGTCATCGCATCGCTTACGTTGATTCCACTCCGTGCCGGCATCTCGGCGACTAGGGGCGCATCTTGCGCCATCCCCGTAGACTGTGCGCCGCAAAGCCTTTCTGCAATCAACCTAAGTCGACCGCGTCTACACCATTCCTTTCTTTCTATCTGTCTCTGTGTGTCTGTCTCTGTCTCTGCGTGCGTGCGCGTGTGTGTCTCTCTGTCTGTATGCATCTGTTTGCGCGTGTGTGTGTGTGTGTGTGCGCGCGTTTGCGCGTGCGCGTGTACGCGTCTGTGCGTCTGTGTGCGTGTGCGTGCGTGCATGTGCTGTGTGTGTGCATGTGTGCGCGCGCGCTCGTATGTGTGTGTGTGTGCTCGCGTGTGTGCGTTGTGGGTGCGTGTGTGCGCGTGTGTGCGTGTGTGCGTTGTGTGCGCGTGTGTGTGCGTGTGTGCGGGAGTGCGTACGTGAATGTGTGTGTGTGTGTGTGCGTGTGTGTGTGTGCGTTTGTGCGCGCGCGCGTGTGTGTGTGTGTGTGCGTGTGTGCGGGAGTGCGTACGTGAATGTGTGTGTGTGTGTGCGTGTGTGTGTGTACGTTTGTGCGCGTGTGTGTGCGTGCGTGTGCGTGTGTGTGCGTGTGCGTGCGTGCGTGCGTGCGTGTGTGTGTGTGTGTGTGTGTGTGTGTGTGGAAAAGTCCACCTAGCAGATTCCAACCTTAAACAAAACTGTCCCAGACTGCCCTGTCGTTTTTTCTGCTACTTTGTGCCGCCTCGTTGCGCTTTAATTCGTGCCAGCAATGAACCAACATGCCCAGGAGAGTGTTTTACTAATGAGAGGTTATTTAACTTATCGATCCCAAGATCTTACAATAAATAATCCATCTCCGTCAGTAATACAAGTTCTCTATGGCGTGCCGCAAGGGTGTATCCTTCTACCGATACTGTTCAATATGTATGTACATCAACGAAATATACAGTATACCAAATTCACCAAAAATCAATCATGTTCCCAGATGATACAAGTATTTTTTTTCTCTGGCAGATCGGTCACTCCAGTTCAGGATGCAATGAATAATCACCTCAACCTATTGTCCCTCTGGACAGATACTGATCAGTTACGGTTATTAAGGCGAAAGCCTTCAATGCCTCATACTGTCGTTAGCAGCCGTGTCGACAGCCGTGTCGGCAACCACGTCGGCAGCCGTGTCGGCAGGTGGTGGCGAAAATATTTTAATGAAATAGTTTAGGAGGTTGTAGCGGCGGTTCGAGATCTCAGTCCGGAACCCTATTGACGTAGGCTGGTGTCCGGGCTCTTTCGATGAGTTGCTTTTGACTCTTTTTGTCCGAGCCGGCCAGAGCTGCCTCCTACCCCTCCTGCGTTGGCTGGTTATTAACAGTGATCGCCTGATTTCGTTGGCATGCCCATATCATATGGTACAGGTCCGCCTTGTCCCCGCAGAATTTGCATTGTGAGTTAAATGATTCCGGGTCTATGGCATGCAGTCTTCGTGGGTTGTTGTAAGTGTTGGTGTGTAACTTTCGGAGGTGTTGTTCCTCCCCTTTATCTATTGTCTTAGCCGGCGGAGGGTAGACCCGGCGGGATAAGCTTAAGGGCTGAAGTATGTCATTGTAAGTTAGCAGTGGGGTAGGAGGTTCCACGGCATCCGCCCTGGGTGCCCGGGGGAGAAATGCTTGGGCTGAGGCATGTGCGCTCTCGTTCCCTGGGATGCCCTGGTAACCTGGTACCCATATTAAGTGTTTGTGTGTAGGTTGGTAGCCACAGGTGTAGCTATCCTGCAGGATTTTAGCTGCTAGCGGTGCGACCCTGCGCCTGAGGTAATTGCGATATGCTGTCTCTGAATCTGTGAGAATGTATTCTGAGCTAGTGTGTGTTGCAGCTAGAGAAATCGCCACATCTTCCGCAGCGAGTATGTCCTGGCTAGCCTCTGCTTGTCCGCCGACTGTTGTATTTTGGTGCACTACCGCGACGGCCGTCAATCCCTGCTCGGGACCAGCCGCATCGACATAGAACACGCCCTCGCGCCCGCCGTAGTGTCTTTTCATGGCTTCGGCTCGTGCTTGTCGTCTTGATTGGTGAAAATCGGGGTGCATATTTCTGGGTAGTGGAGCTGCCTTGAGTTGTCCTATCCATGATGCTGGGATGTCGGTTTTGGTGTCTAGCTGTCGGGGCCAATTGATGTTTAAATCACTCAGGACTTGTCGGCCAGTCCGAGTTGTGGAGAGCCGTACCACCTGCGCCGTAAGGTGTGCCTCTATCAGCTCATCTATCGTGTTGTGCACACCCAGTCGCAAGAGCCGGTCCGTCGATGTCGCAAGAAGGAGTCCCAGGGCCTTCTTGTAGGCGGTTCTGATTATGATGTCAAGGTTTTTGATGTCACGCTTCTTGAGGCGGAGGTAGAGCGCTACGTAGACGACGCGGCTTACAACGAAATCCGGCACACTCGCAGAGTATCGTCTTCTCGCATCCCTGATTTGGGAGTCGTTATCCTGGCGATCATCCTGGCGGCTTGCTCGCTAACGCGCCGTAGTTTCTGGAGGATGAGGAGGTAGTTGCCGTTGTTATTTATGTACAGACCCAGTATCTTGAGGGTTTGAACTTCCTTGATGGGTGAGTTGTCTACGCGGATGTTGATGGTGTCCTCATTCTTGCGCTGACGGAAGACTATGAGGTCGGATTTTTCGGGTGAGCACGTCAGTCCACACGCCCGTGCAAAATTTCGAACTGTGGTCGCCGCTGTGTGTAGTTGTTCTTCAATCATTCCCATACTTCCCGTGGTTGTCCAGATGGTTATATCATCAGCGTACAGGGCGTGGCGTATGCCCTGCAGCTGATTAGGAAGAGGTGGGAGATTTAGGAGTGCAGTGTTGAAGAGAAGCGCGGATAGTACTGCCCCTAGCGGAGTGCCCCTCGTGCCCATCTTCACTTGCGTTGTGTGTTTTGTGCCGGTGCTGATGTTGACGGTTTTGCCCGTAAGGAAATCGCAGTTGTACGAGTAGACTCGCTGGCCACAGTTCGTGCCGTGGAGGTTGTTGAAGATTGTGGAGTGTTTGACATTGTCAAACGGTCAAACGCTCCCTTGAGGTCGAGTGTTAGAAGCGCTCGGTTACTGTTTGTGCATGCAGGATCAATGACTTCGCGTTTGATTTGCAGAAGCACATTATGGGTGGACAAGTGTGCCCCGAACCCAAACATCGTGTGTGGCAGTAGCTCGTTGTCCTCAAGATAGTTGGAGAGACGGGTGTGGACTGCCTTTTCCATGAGTTTGCGTGCGCACGACGTGAGGGATATGGGGCGCAGGTTTTCGATGCTGATTTTCTTGCCGGGCTTCAGGATAAACTGCAAATTGTCTGTTTTCCATCCTTGTGGAATGGTGCCGGTGCGCCAGCATTCGTTTATGTAATCCGTGAGTTGCTGTAGAGCCTGTGCCGAGGTTGGCCAGAAGTCCGACCGTAATTTTTTCTTGTCCCAGGGCTGTGCCTCGGCGCATATCTGCTAGTGCTCCAATGATTACCTCCAAAGTGAGGTCTCTATATAGGTGTTCGTTCGTTTGCCCTCGGTACTCCTTATTGTAGGGTTGTGGGTTTCTCGCGGTGCAGATATAGCGACGCGTGAGTTCATCCACGAGTTCCTGATGTGTGCCTTGAAAGCTGTGTAGGGCTCGATGCAAATTTCTGTGTTGTTCACTGTTCGCTTTCGGAGGGTCAATAAGGCATCGCCACGTGGCCTTGGCGCCTAGGCGGCCTTTGAGGGATTCACACTTTGTAGCCAATTGGTGCGAGCGAGGTCCCATGCGTATTGGACCATGCGTTTTATAAGACCACGTCTGGCTTCCCAAGATTTAGTAGGTGGTTGTCAACAGCTGGGTGCTCCTCCGTGGTGGCGAGGGATTTTGTGAACTTTTCTTTGAGGTCGAGAATGGAGGCCGCCCAATCTTCGTAACTGGCTATTTGTTACGATGTTGCTAGTTTGCTGTCCTTCCTGAATGTCTCCCAGTATGTAATTCTGGCTTGCCCTCGTGGTTTGCAGTGCTTGTTACTTTCGAAGATAGTCTGCAGCACGTAGTGGTCACTGCGTTCCGTTTCTCCCGTATTGAGCCACTCATAGTTGCGGGCATCGCGGACAAACGTGAGGTCGGGGGAAGTATCCTGTAGTATGCTGGTGCCGACTCGCGTCGGGTGCTGCGGGTCTGTGAGTAGGGTCAAGGTCATGTCAGCGATGGCGGATGCTACTTTTCTGCCTTTCGCGTCTTCTCTCGGGTGGCCCCACAGCGGGCTAGAAGCATTAAAGTCGCCAACTATAGCTAGGGGAGCTTTTATTGCGAAAGCAATACTACTTGCACTTTACCGCCGTTGCGTGCCGCGGCCGGTGGCCACCATCGGGCCGCGGCGGTGACCACCATTGACCTTCATTTGACCTTGATTGCATTCCATTGGATTAGATTAGATTAGATTGGACTGGATTGGATTGGATTAAATTCGATTACATTAGATTACATTAGATTACATTGGATTGGATTGGATAGGAGTGGATAGGAGTGGATTGGAATGGATTGGATTGGACTGGATTGGATTGGGTTACATTAGATTACATTGGATTGGATAGGAGTGGATTGGATTGGATTGAAGTGGATTGGAGTGGAGTGGATTGAACTCAAGGAGGATATATAGAATTTGCTGGAGTGGAGAGGGGGCGCCCCGACTGAAGCCGCCTGCCGCCATCTTACCAGAGGCAAAAAGCGCGCTCGGCGCCGGCTCGCGCCGCTGTTTTCCGGAGTTGTTTTGCAGATTCCACCTGCTGATTCCACCAAAAACATTCAGTTTGTCTTAGATGCGTGTCACATGATAAAGCTTGTGCGGAACTCGTTGGCAACTGTTAGCCACCTTATTGACATGGAAGGAATTCACGTGAAGTGGGCTTATATAGTAGCATTGGATGCATTACAACGTGGCGGAGGGTTGTGGCTTGGAAACAAGCTCACAAAAGTGCACGTCCAGTGCGAAAAACAAAAAATGAAAGTACGATATGCAGTACAAGCCCCGAGTGCTTGAGTTGCTGACGCCTTGGACTTCTGCGAACAAGTGCTCAAACTGCCACAGTTCAAGGGTGTCAGTGCAACATCTAAGTTCATTAGGCTTTTTGACCACTTGTTCGACATCATGAACTCTCAAAATCCATTTGCATGATCATACAAGGCACCTCTTCGGAAGGAGAATGAAGGCTGCTGGAAGCTATTCTTTTCCGAGGCTCGTACCTACATACATGGGCTAAACGATCCGGCAGGGCGTCCAGTTATGCAGGGACGGAAGAAGACTGGGTTTGTTGGATTTTTGGTGTCCATGAACAGCATAGAAAAACTGAAAAAACGGAAAGTTTGTTCAACGATAACATGTGAACAGTGCATCGCAGCACTCCATTCGGATGAGTTGCCACTTTTAATTAGGCAAAAGAGCCAACGTGGACTTATTTCACCGGCGCAAGACGTTGTTAGTCTTTGAGAAGCAGTTGAAAAGGGGCTTCGACGGCTACAGGCAGAATATGATACTATTAAAATGGTGACGACAAGATCGAAACAACTCATCCTTGAAGGCCTGGGAACCTCCACAGAGAAAAAGTGGTTTCAGAAACTGGAGGACCACATCCTTCACATTGACCCACTTGACAACCATATATATAGTTTGTGCAAAAAATCCCTGACGCATATGTGAAAGTGAGAATACATCACATGACAAAAGAACGAAACCGTGAACTGTTCAATAACAAAGTGAGAACCACTTTTGTCGAAGGCGATTATTTTCAATCACCACTAGGGTATTTGTCATGATGTTTTTGACCGCGTGTAAGATTTTTTCCTTAATATCTGCGCAGTTGAGCTGTCCTCTGCACATCTGTTGGCTGCTGGTTGATTGAAAATAAATGTCTAAATCTATAGAACCGCGCATGTGCATTCCTTTCGAAATGCGAGGAGCTGCATCAGCAAAGCGAAAATGCACGAGCGCGGCTGCACTACGCTTTTCTCCATAAAATTTGTGCACTTAAACTGGGTTTTACATGCCAGTTGGCTGCTCGTTGATGGAAACGAAACGTTTATAACTAGAATCACTCGTATTCGTTGCTCCGCAAATGCAAGCAACTTCATCCACAGCGCTAAGCTTTCCTCCTTAATATCTGAGCTGGCAAACTGCCTTCTACATGCTGCAGTTTGCCGCTCGTTGACGAAAAATAGTCGTTTACAACTAGAACCACTCGTTTGCGTTGCTTTGTAAACGCGCAAAAGCGCGGCTGCGCTATGCTTTTCTCCTTAATATTTCCGTAGTTAAACTGCCTTCTTCACGCCAGTTGGCTGCTAGTTGATGGAAAATAAACGTTTACAACTAGAGCCACACGTTTTCGTTGATTTCTGAATGCTAGCAACTTCATGAGTAGCGCGAAAAACTAGAAGCACGGCTGCGATCCGCTGATTTTTGCCTCTGCAGGCTGTGCTATGCCTTTCTCCTTAATACTTCTGCAGTTAAGCTGCCTTCATCACGGCAGTTTGGTGCTGGTTGATGGGATATAAGCGCTTACAACTAGAACCACTTGTTTTCATTGCTTTCTGAATGAGCGCAACTTCATCAGCAGCGCGAAAAAGCAGAAGCGTGGCCAGGCGCGGCTGCGCGCTGCGCTGCTTTTTGCCTCTGGTAAGATGGCTGCCGCCCGTTCGGCGCGGCTTCCCTTGCCCATAGGCGCGTATAGGCGGCTTCCACTCCAGCAAGTTTTATATATCCTCCTTGATTGAACTGGATTGGATTCGACTGGATTGGATGGGATGTGATGGGATTGGTTTGGACTGGATTGGATTGCATTGGATTGGAATGGATTGGATTGGAGTGGATTGGATTGGAGTGGATTCGAATGGATTGCATTGAATTGGGTGGGATTGGATTGGTTTGGATTGCATTGGATTGGATTGCATTGGATTGAATTAGATTGGATTGTATAACCGATTCATCACTACAAGTGTAACCACGAGCACCACCACCAGCTACACTACCAGCTGTAGTATGGCGTACATACGGATATTGCTTTCGCAATTACCGGGCTTAACCAAGCTAAGCCACCGATTTTTTGGGGGGCTTCTCTTAGTGCTTTAGGAAGATCGCGTCAAAGGCTACGCGGTGCTGTTTGGGGCGACTATATATATTGAGTATGTAGGTGCCCATGCTGTTTCTGTGCTGTGGTAGTAGCTTTATGATCATCATCATCACCAGCCTGACTACACCCACTGCAGGGCAAAGGCCTCTCCCATGTCTCTCCAATTAACCCTGTCCTTTGTCAGTAGCCGCCACTGTATCCCCGCAAACTTCTTAATCTCATCGGCCCACCTAACTTTCTGCCGTCCCCTGCTACGTTTGCTTTCTCTTGGAATCCACTCCGTTACCCTTAAGGACCAGCGGTTATCTTGCCTTCGCATTACATGCCCTGCCCAAGCCCATTTCTTCCTCTTGATTTCAACTAAGATCTCATTAACCCGCGTTTGTTCCCACACCCACTCCGCCCTCTTCCGATCTCTTAAAGTTACACCTATCATTTTCCTTTCCATAGCTCGCTGCGTTGTTCTTAACTTAAGCTGAACCCTCTTTGTTAGCCTCCACGTTTCTGCCCCATAGGTGAGTACCGGTAGGATACAGCTGTTGTAACTTTTCTCTTCAGGGATATTGGTAAGCTACCATTCATCATCTGAGAGAACCTGCCATATGCGCTCCACCCCATTCTTATTCTTCTAGTTATTTCCCTCTCATGATCCGGATCTGCGGTCACTACTTGCCCTAAGTAGACATATTCTCTTACTACTTCCAGCACCTCGCTACTAATTGCGAACTGCTGTTTCCTTGCTAGGCTGTTGAACATTACTTTGGTTTTCTGCATGTTAATTCTTAGCCCCACCGTTCGACTCTGCCTGTCTAACTGATTGATCATGCTTTGCAGTTCTTGTTCTGAGTGGCTTAGCAAGGCAATGTCATCAGCGAATCGCAAATTACTCATGTATCCTCCATTAACTCTTATTCCCAACTGTTCCCATTCCAGTCCCCGGAATACCTCCTGTAAGCAGGCAGTGAATAGCATTGGCGAGATCGTGTCTCCCTGCCTGACACCTTTCCGTATTGGAATTTTATTGCTGACTTTATCTGTGCAATCGTTATAAATATCTTCCAATATTTTCACATAACACTCTTCTACACCTTGATTCCGCAATGCCTGCATGACAGCTGAGGTTTCCACTGAGTCAAATGCTTTCTCGTAATCAATGAAGGCTATATATACGGGTTGGTTATATTCTGCGCATTTCCCTAGTACCTGATTGATAGTGTGAATGTGGTCTATTGTCGAGTATCCTTTACCAAAGCCTGTTGATCATTTGGTTGACTAAAGTCCAAGGTTGTCCTGACTCTATTAGCGATTACCTTAGTAAATACCTTGTAGACAACGGACAATAAGCTGATTGGTCTGTAATTCGTCAAGTCCTTGACGTCTCTTTTCTTATGAATTAAGATAATGTTAGCGTTCTTCCAAGCTTCCGGTACTCTCGAGGTCACAAGGCATTGCGTACACAGGGTGGCTAGTTTTTGTAGCACAATTTCTCCTCCGTCCTTCAACAAATTTGCTGTTACCTGATCCTCACCAGCTGCTTTCCCTCTTTGCATTGCTCCTAAGCCTTTCTTTACTTTCTCCTTCGTTACTGGCGGGATGTCCCATTGCTGTGCTCGACTGCCTTCCTCAGTAACTTGGTGATTACATTCGCTACTGTATAGATTTGTGTAGAACTCTTCGGCTAATTCAACTATCTTATCCATATTGCTGATGACATTGCCCTGTTTGTCTTTTCGCGCATAGATCTGGTTTTTACCTATGCCCAGTTTTCTCCTGGCTGATTTTAGGCTACCTCCGTTCCTTAGAGCATGCTCGATTTTTTCCATGTTAAACTTTCTTATGTCGGCTACCTTGCGCTTATTGATTAACTTCGATAGCTCTGCTAGTTCTATGCTGTCTGTGGAGTTCGACGTCCTCATGATTTGGCGTTTCTTAATCAGATCTTTAGTCTCCTGAGATAGCTTGCTGGTATCCTGTCGAACCATCCTATACCACCTTCTTCTGCGGCGCACTCTGTAACGATAGCTGTAAGATTATCATTCATTGTTTCAATACTACGGTCGTCGTCTTCATTTAAAGTGGAAAATCTGTTTTGCCGCTACATTCTGAATTCCTCTACCTTCCCTCTTAATGCTAACTCGTTAATAGCCTTTCGCTTCACCAGTTTGCTCCGTTCCCTCTTCAAATCTAAGCTAGCACGAGACCTTACCATTCTGTGGTCGCTACAACGGACCTTACCGAGGACCTCCACATCCTCTACGATGCCAGGGTGTGGTATGAAGTCTATTTCATTTTTAGTCTCACCATTGGAGCTCTTCCACGTCTACTTCCTGTTTGCTCGTTTGCGGAAGAAGGTATTCATAATCCGTAAATTATTTCTATCTGCGAACTCTACTAATAACTCTCCCCTACTGTTCCTAGAACCTATGCCATAGTCACCTACCGCCTTGTCTCCAGCCTGCTTTTTACCTACCTTTACATGAAAGTCGCCAAACAGTACAGTGTACTGTGATTTTACTTTTGTCATTGCCGATTCCACATCCTCATAGAAGCTTTCAACTATCTCGTCATCATGGCTTGATGTAGGCGCGTAGGCTTGCACCACCTTCAGCTTGTACCTCTTATTAAGCCTAATTACGATAGCTGCACTCTCTCGTTAATACTGTAAAACTCCTCGATGTTGCCAGCTATATCCTGATTAATGAGGAATCCCACACCTAGTTCTCGCCTATCTGCTAATCCACAGTAGCACAGTACATGCCCGCCCTTTAGTACTGTATACGCCTCATCTGTCCTCCTAACCTCACTAAGCCCTATGACATCCCATTTAATACCGGCTAATTCCTCCAATAGGACTGCTAAGCTAGCCTCACTTGATAAGGTTCTTGCGTTAAACGTTGCCAGGTTCAGTTTCCAATGGCGGCCTGTCCGGAGCCAGAGATTCCTAGCACCCTCCGCTGCGTCACAGATCAGACCGCCGCCTTGGTCAGTTGCACCGCAGCCGCTGGGGACTGAGGGCCTAGGGTTAATTGGTTTGTTCATAGAAGGTTGTGGCCAAGTACTACACCAGGGTGGCCAAATCCTGTTCTTGTGAGGAAGTGCGTTGTCGGTTCTGGTCACCGAAATCAGCCTGCACTGCAAGCCAGGTTATGCAATTCCATCAACACACTGATTTCTTTTTAAACCGGTGGAGAATTGCGTGGCACCGGGATTCGAACCCCGGTCCTCTTGCACGCGAAGCGGACGCTCTACCTCTACGCCATCGCTGAAGGTATATTCAATGTTGGTGACTAGATTAAGGTCTACAGTGGTTGCCGTGCATGATTTGTGGACCAAGATGCATGTCGAGGGATTTGTTTGATGTGTTGAGTATCCTCGGATCTTAGCCTCCATATTCACTTCTTGCAGGGCTATTACTTGCGGCGTATGGGAAGGAGAGTCTATATATTGTTGTAATGTTTCCCTCTTCCGTTTTAGTCCCCTGCAGTTCCCCTGTAGGATGGTAAGTTTAGGTCTGGGTTGTGGCGCCATGCTGAGAATTACAATCGTGGGTCTCATCATGTGGCCCGCTCTCAGGTCATTGATCCAGCTGAGTGCTTAGCAGGCGACGAGTTCCCATTTTACCCTGTAGCTTTGTGTCCTTGTTGTGAGAAACATGTGATAATTCCTGAAGTTTGCGGTCAATTCTAGTCTCCTGCGCTTGCATTCTGATTAGAACTAGTTCTAGGTTTTCCATCGTGGGTTTAATAACTGATTCGAACATGCTTTTGATTGTCGTCTCGATCATAATTTGTAATTTATTTTCAATTAGATCTTGAATTGTGTTTTCCAAGCGAGTTATGCGTTCCTCGGTTTGGGGGTGCTCCGTATATTGCGGCTTTGGTGCCTGCGGTGGTGGTGCCTGCGGAGTTGGTGCCTGGTGTGGTGCGTCTGGTGGAGTTGCTCGCCTCTCGGGGTTACTAGTGTCTAACTGGTGTGGAGACATAGGCGGTAGCTCTGCCTTCTCTTCTTCCATCGGATATGATCATTGCGTCGATGGAGGTAATGTATTTTTTTAATTGAATGCGATACCTAATTGCTGTTTCAATGTGCTATTTTCGGATTTTAGGATTTTAGTTCTTCAATCTCTGCTTTCAGTCTTTTGTAAGCCAACGCTTCGGGGGAGGAGGCAGCTACATCTGCCCAGCTCACCTTGTTGCCGTTGCGCTGATCGTTGTTCTGGGGTCCTGTTGTCATTTTGGCTGGACGGCTGCCGTTGTGGTGCGACACCTTATCGGTAGCCCCAGGTACTTTGCTTGAAAAGCGTGAGCCATGTAGTGCTGAGTTGTTGCTGGAGGACTGGGCCTGGTGGGTCAGTCGGTCCCCGCTGCTCGATGGGCCTCTGCTGCTGGAGCGGTTGCGGAGCCTGGATCTTGATTGATGGTTGACTTGTCCTGTCTTGGGCTTGGTTATTTGTGATGTTCGGTACTTGTACTTGCATTGATTTGACCCCATGGGATGGGGACTCTCGCAGACCGTGCACTTGGGTTGACAGTCGTGGAATTCTGGAACATTTTCCTGTCCGCACTGCGCACATCTTGACTTCGAAGGGCAAGGGCAAACATCCGCACGGTGTACAAGTTTCGCGCACAATGCGCAGCCTGGCGTTGTTTTCTTGTATAGGCGTACGGGAACCGCTTCACCGTAGTAGAAGACGTGAAACGGGACCTTTCTGCCTTCAAACGTGATGGCCGCCAGGTTGGAGGAACCTAATTTCCTCACGCTCATCATTGATGCGTCCCGGGAGCGAAGCGCATTCGTGATGTCTTCGTCGGAAACTCTCGGGTCCACTTGTATTACCCCTTTGCACGTGTCGTCGGGGGGGGGGGGGGGGGGTGGAGGTAGGAGTAGACTCCGTGTGCCTTGTCCCCAAGCTGAATTTCTTGAATTGCCAGGATCATTCTGATTACTTGGGCGCCACGGACCCTGGCCACGATGGTGTTTTGTTCTCATATGGGCCAAACGCTGAGCACTGCTGAGCCATTGTCCACGCCAGCTGCCATGTGCGAGGCGTTTCCGACCGTGTTGCTTCCCCGGAATTTGCTGAAATCCAGCGTTCCTCTAGGCTTGACTATGATGACTGCACCTTGCTTGTCCAGACGCGGCTGCTGAGGAGGCTTCCAACGCTTGACGTGCGTGCGGGGCGTCTGCTGGAGTGGCGTATCCCCTGCCGCTGTGACGCGGCCATCTGGCGCTTGACGTTTCTACCGTGCCGAGTGGTTGGCACGGGCTGATGCGCTTCCCACTTTTCTATCTTGCGTTGGATAATCGCCTCTGTAACCTTGTGGGAAACTGGCGCTTTCGCCTGTGGCATGGTGACGATCTGCATCACCTCCGGGCCGTATGCCGTCAGGGTTGTCGTGATTTGCGGCAGAGTTTGACCGCGGAGCCGCGGCGGGCAGCTGAGTTCAGGCTTAGCTACTGTGTTACGCTTAGCTACTCGCACGATCCGCTTAACTTCAAATTCTCGTAAGATTTGAGAAAACGGTTCACCTGAACAAGGGTGGGTGGCCTCCTCGTTGTTCTGGAAGTGTAGACAGAGGATGTTGTAGTTCAGGAGTGCAAACTGCTGGGCTAGTTGGTTCATATTACATAGAAAGGGAACCAGCGAAAATAGACGCAAGACAAGAACAAAGAAGGCACACACCACACCAGCGTAGTGGTGTGTGCCTTCATTGTACTTGTCTTGCGTCTATTTTCGCTGGTTCCCCTTCTATGGTATTGTAGCGCTTCGGCAAATGCTCCGGGAAAGGATCATAAATTCGGCGGAGCCGTCGTGAGACACGTCCGCTCTCCCCGACTGCTGAGGCGCATCCCCGTGTCGGCAGACGTGTCCACGGTTTGACGGTTGTCAACCAAAATATGCGAGACAGTTACTGCGTAATTTCCTTTCCTCAAATACAATTTTCAGTTTCTTCATTACGGCCCCTCTTTTTCTTTCTTCCTTCACTCCCACTTCCTCCCTTCCTCCTGCCGGTGCGGTTCGGGTATCCACCGAGATGACAGAATTACTGCGCCATTTCCTTTCCGCAAAAAGCGTTGCGTTCAAAGGGCAAGGCATCGCGCCGAACGGGTGCTGGCATTCCTCCCTTCCTGCACAGTGCGGTTCGGGTGTCCACCGAGATGACAGAATTACTGCGCAATTTCTTTTCCTATAAAAGCGTTGCATTCAAAGGGCAAGGCATCGCGCCGAACGAGTGGTGGCGTTCCGTGGACTCCCTGGCAGCGCTAAAACACGCTGTCGCGTTCCACTCCTAAAGCCGAAGCTTAAGCGTCATTAATTAGCAGATAATTAGTATTTACTCATTAATTAGTAATTCGTCATTAATTAGTAATTGTCATTGATGACGAAGTTTGGTGTTTATTTTCTTCATTTTTCGAAGAAAATAAACACCAAACTTCGCCATCATTTTTGTGTGACGTCATCCGGAAGTGACGTCACCCGTGTGACATAAGCAACATGGTGCTGAAAACGCTTTCGCCTCTACGCACTTTACACACTCAAAGTGCCCCCTAATTTTTTTAGTATTCGGAGTAAAGGTTGGAAGCATGTTCAAGTGAGTGTTTTTCTAATTGTCAATGTTTGGAGCCGACCACAGCCCACAGAACCATAATTGCGTTGCGTGTTGCCACCTTCGCTAAAACGTGGCAAGCTTGTAAAGCAATGCATTTGCCATTCCTGAGACCAAATTCATTTAACAATATCTAAGTTGTGTCCTTTTGCGCAGCTTATTTCCGAAGAGCTTCATATCCATTCCCTGATATTTCCGGTCAGAATCAACGCGTCGTTCACTACATTACTTCATTATCAAAGAGATTTAAGAAAAAATTTGTTTGTCCTTAAACCTATGTGAACCTGACGAAATTCATTGCCACGATATCTCCCACACAAAGACCGCTGGCACGCTGCGTGCATTCGTTTTATCGTCCCAATGGAGAAGAATATTGTAGAAATTACTGCGGCTTACCCTGACGGGGGCAGCGCTGCTGCGCATATTTAAAGTTGGGATTAGAGAATTGTGTGGGGTGTTGTGGCTCGAAGCGCATTTCCAAGCCCACTGATGTCCAGCAATTCCGGATGGTACTTAAAGGAGTATCGACACCTAACATTTGTTTGGGTGTTTATTTGTTTGTAATTATGTGTAAGGTATTATTTTACTTAGATTGCCAGGTGCAATTCTCCTCGTTGGATAATCGCGTTGGATAATCGCCTCTGTAACCTTGTGGGAAACTGGCGCTTTCGCCTGTGGCATGGTGACGATCTGCATCCCCTCCGGGCCGTATGCCGTCAGGGTTGTCGTGATTTGCGGCAGAGTTTGACCGCGGAGCCGCGGCGGGCAGCTGAGTTCAGGCTTAGCTACTCTGTTAGGCTTAGCTACTCGCACGATCCGCTTAACTTCAAATTCTCGTAAGATTTGAGAAAACGGTTCACCTGAACAAGGGTGGGTGGCCTCCTCGTTGTTCTGGAAGTGTAGACAGAGGATGTTGTAGTTCAGGAGTGCAAACTGCTGGGTTAGTTGGTTCATATTGCATAGAAAGGGAACCAGCGAAAATAGACGCAAGACAAGAACAAAGAAGGCACACACCACACCAGCGTAGTGGTGTGTGCCTTCATTGTACTTGTCTTGCGTCTATTTTCGCTGGTTCCCTTTCTATGGTATTGTAGCGCTTCGGCAAATGCTCCGGGAAAGGATCATAAATTCGGCGGAGCCGTCGTGAGACACGTCCGCTCTCCCCGACTGCTAAGGCGCATCCCCGTGTCGGCAGACGTGTCCACGGTTTGACGGTTGTCAACCAAAATATGCGAGACAGTTACTGCGTAATTTCCTTTCCTCAAATACAATTTTCAGTTTCTTCATTACGGCCCCTCTTTTTCTTTCTTCCTTCACTCCCACTTCCTCCCTTCCTCCAGCCGGTGCGGTTCGGGTATCCACCGAGATGACAGAATTACTGCGCCATTTCCTTTCCGCAAAAAGCGTTGCGTTCAAAGGGCAAGGCATCGCGCCGAACGGGTGCTGGCATTCCTCCCTTCCTGCACAGTGCGGTTCGGGTGTCCACCGAGATGACAGAATTACTGCGCAATTTCTTTTCCTATAAAAGCGTTGCATTCAAAGGGCAAGGCATCGCGCCGAACGAGTGGTGGCGTTCCGTGGACTCCCTGGCAGCGCTAAAACACGCTGTCGCGTTCCACTCCTAAAGCCGAAGCTTAAGCGTCATTAATTAGCAGTTAATTAGTATTTACTCATTAATTAGTAATTCGTCATTAATTAGTAATTGTCATTGATGACGAAGTTTGGTGTTTATTTTCTTCATTTTTCGAAGAAAATAAACACTAAACTTCGCCATTATTTTTGTGTGACGTCATCCGGAAGTGACGTCACCCGTGTGACATAAGCAACATGGTGCTGAAAACGCTTTCGCCTCTAAGCACTTTACACACTCAAAGTGCCCCCTAATTTTTTTAGTATTCGGAGTAAAGGTTGGAAGCATGTTCAAGTGAGTGTTTTTCTAATTGTCAATGTTTGGAGCCGACCACAGCCCACAGAACCATAATTGCGTTGCGTGTTGCCACCTTCGCTAAAACGTGGCAAGCTTGTAAAGCAATGCATTTGCCATTCCTGAGACCAAATTCATTTAACAATATCTAAGTTGTGTCCTTTTGCGCAGCTTATTTCCGAAGAGCTTCATATCCATTCCCTGATATTTCCGGTCAGAATCAACGCGTCGTTCACTACATTACTTCATTATCAAAGAGATTTAAGAAAAAATTTGTTTGTCCTTAAACCTATGTGAACCTGACGAAATTCATTGCCACGATATCTCCCACACAAAGACCGCTGGCACGCTGCGTGCATTCGTTTTATCGTCCCAATGGAGAAGAATATTGTAGAAATTACTGCGGCTTACCCTGACGGGGGCAGCGCTGCTGCGCATATTTAAAGTTGGGATTAGAGAATTGTGTGGGGTGTTGTGGCTCGAAGCGCATTTCCAAGCCCACTGATGTCCAGCAATTCCGGATGGTACTTAAAGGAGTATCGACACCTAACATTTGTTTGGGTGTTTATTTGTTTGTAATTATGTGTAAGGTATTATTTTACTTAGATTGCCAGGTGCAATTCTCCTCGTTGGATAATCGCGTTGGATAATCGCCTCTGTAACCTTGTGGGAAACTGGCGCTTTCGCCTGTGGCATGGTGACGATCTGCATCCCCTCCGGGCCGTATGCCGTCAGGGTTGTCGTGATTTGCGGCAGAGTTTGACCGCGGAGCCGCGGCGGGCAGCTGAGTTCAGGCTTAGCTACTCTGTTAGGCTTAGCTACTCGCACGATCCGCTTAACTTCAAATTCTCGTAAGATTTGAGAAAACGGTTCACCTGAACAAGGGTGGGTGGCCTCCTCGCTGTTCTGGAAGTGTAGACAGAGGGTGTTGTAGTTCAGGAGTGCAAACTGCTGGGCTAGTTGGTTCATATTGCATAGAAAGGGAACCAGCGAAAATAGACGCAAGACAAGAACAAAGAAGGCACACACCACACCAGCGTAGTGGTGTGTGCCTTCATTGTACTTGTCTTGCGTCTATTTTCGCTGGTTCCCTTTCTATGGTATTGTAGCGCTTCGGCAAATGCTCCGCGAAAGGATCATAAATTCGGCGGAGCCGTCGTGAGACACGTCCGCTCTCCCCGACTGCTGAGGCGCAACCCCGTGTCGGCAGACGTGTCCGCGGTTTGACGGTTGTCAACCAAAATATGCGAGAGAGCTACTGCGTAATTTCCTTTCCTCAAATACAATTTTCAGTTTCTTCATTACGGCCCCTCTTTCTCTTTCTTCCTTCACTCCCACTTCCTCCCTTCCTCCTGCCGGTGCGGTTCGGGTATCCACCGAGATGACAGAATTACTGCGCCATTTCCTTTCCGCAAAAAGCGTTGCGTTCAAAGGGCAAGGCATCGCGCCGAACGGGTGCTGGCGTTCTTCCCTTCCTGCACAGTGCGGTTCGGGTGTCCACCGAGATGACAGAATTACTGCGCAATTTCTTTTCCTATAAAAGCGTTGCATTCAAAGGGCAAGGCATCGCGCCGAACGAGTGGTGGCGTTCCGTGGACTCCCTGGCAGCGCTAAAACACGCTGTCGCGTTCCACTGCTAAAGCCGAAGCTTAAGCGTCATTAATTAGCAGTTAATTAGTATTTACTCATTAATTAGTAATTCGTCATTAATTAGTAATTGTCATTGATGACGAAGTTTGGTGTTTATTTTCTTCATTTTTCGAAGAAAATAAACACCAAACTTCGCCATCATTTTTGTGTGACGTCATCCGGAAGTGACGTCACCCGTGTGACATAAGCAACATGGTGCTGAAAACGCTTTCGCCTCTACGCACTTTACACACTCAAAGTGCCCCCTAATTTTTTTAGTATTCGGAGTAAAGGTTGGAAGCATGTTCAAGTGAGTGTTTTTCTAATTGTCAATGT
Source organism: Amblyomma mixtum (assembly GCF_055824585.1). NCBI lineage: Eukaryota > Metazoa > Arthropoda > Arachnida > Ixodida > Ixodidae > Amblyomma > Amblyomma mixtum. The sequence goes on along the minus strand of NC_143014.1, from coordinate 368,203,205 downwards.
TATGGAGCCGACCACAGCCCACAGAACCATAATTGCGTTGAGTGTTGCCACCTTCGCTAAAACGTGGCAAGCTTGTAAAGCAATGCATTTGCCATTCCTGAGACCAAATTCATTTAACAATATCTAAGTTGTGTCCTTTTGCGCAGCTTATTTCCGAAGAGCTTCATATCCATTCCCTGATATTTCCGGTCAGAATCAACGCGTCGTTCACTACATTACTTCATTATCAAAGAGATTTAAGAAAAAATTTGTTTGTCCTTCCACCTATGTGAACCTGACGAAATTCATTGCCACGATATCTCCCACACAAAGACCGCTGGCACGCTGCGTGCATTCGTTTTATCGTCCCAATGGAGAAGAATATTGTAGAAATTACTGCGGCTTACCCTGACGGGGGCAGCGCTGCTGCGCATATTTAAAGTTGGGATTAGAGAATTGTGTGGGGTGTTGTGGCTCGAAGCGCATTTCCAAGCCCACTGATGTCCAGCAATTCCGGATGGTACTTAAAGGAGTATCGACACCTAACATTTGTTTGGGTGTTTATTTGTTTGTAATTATGTGTAAGGTATTATTTTACTTAGATTGCCAGGTGCAATTCTCCTACGAGCGTTCAAAATTTGCAATCTATTTTCTTTCTAAAACTGCTTAGGTTTTGGTTTCAACAGCCATATGATGGCTGTGATATCAGTGTGGTTATAGGTCTTGTGAGGCATGAACAAACTGCAATGTTATAGCTGCTTGTACACTCATTTTCATTCCGGCTCTTGTAGAAGGCTAATTTAAGCACTCTAGTGAACTAAAACGTGAATTAAAATGATGAACCGGTCATTACATCGATGTTTTTCAATGTCTCACGTGACATAAAACCACACTGAGACGTCACAGCCATCGTCCGAGCCCTCAAACCGAAACAGAATGAAAGAAAACTTCTACCAGATTATTTAGCGTCGTAGGCAAGTGCCACACTTGATACATGCATGTCTTCTACATCATTGTACAGAATAAAACGTGCCATCATGCTTCACTACCATTCCAAAAAACAAAATCACAATTCCAAACAACCATTCACCGTCACTGACTTTGCTAATAAAGTCGTACCGAACACCGCCCCAGGAATCTTAACCACATACCTAAAAAATAGCCTGCATTAAAAATAAACACCCCGCGGAGTTTAGGAAACGAGGATATAGGTAGAGAACAACAGTCTCTCGAACTTCCCGAGATACACAACGCCAAGTTTCGTCGTCCCCTCAGGACAGACAGTGCTTCCAAAACTAAACGCAGAAAATTGAGAAAGCAACTGCTTAAAATAACTACGGAAAAACAAACAACAGCTTTTCACCTCTGTTTACACGCACTTTCTCTCAATCTAGCCGCCACGGTGTCTCAGCTGTTACGGCGCTCACCTCCTGACCCCAAAGACGTGGGTTCGATCCCGGCCGCGGCGGTCCCCTTTAAGTGGAGGTGAAATGCTAGAGGTCCGCCTACTGTGCGATTTCAGTGCACGGTAGAGAGCGCCAGGTGGTCGAAATTGCCGGAGCCCTCCACCACAGCGTCCCTCAGCCTCAGCTGCATTGGTACGTTAAACCCCAGAAAGTGAAACAAACCATCTTTTTCTAAACAACAAGCAGACCTTCAAGCACTAACACCCTCCCTAAGACCGCGATCCTCCTGCGCGCCCTCAAGTCTCAATCGCCACAAGGACGCCAAACCTGTGGCGCTTATTCAGACTTATACGTACTCGCTGGGAACTCCCCGGAGCCGATAACCTTCCCGCATCCCAAACTCCAACGCCACTCTTCCTCGGAGGTCATGCCGACTCCACCTCCAGAACTACAGGCAACTAGCTGGTCTTTACTCGCCAAACACATTCAACTGCACGCTGGATGAATTTTATGATTGTTGAGCCGGTGAGTACTTCTCAAGCGCTATCATCCCAATAAACCGAATGAGACCACCAGTCTAAGGCGGTGGATTAACAACATAGATACCCTTCTCTTCCTTCTAGACAGAGCTCCACTCTCCAGTTTACGCCCTCGGATAAAGGGCTCAGTGTAATGCAGTTCCAAGGGTGCACACTCTCGACGTAGTGCAGGCGTGGGTAGCAGGCAGTCCAGGTGCGGATTTTAAACTTGTCCAACCGAGCTGAACGTAATGACGAGAGCTGCTTCCGTTATGATGTTCTTTAACCCTGCCCTATGCACCGTCGAATTGAAATGAAGACAATTAGTGGCGAAACACACCGCCCTGCTTGGAACTGAATGACATACAGCTGATAGAAATAAATACTATAATATCTGTGAACGATGCAATATCCCATTAAGGAAATAAAAATTTTGGCCCTTTCCCTCTAGTCATTTGTCGGCAGTCGATGTAAGTTGAGAAGGAAAACTATCGAGCCTTCCACAGATAGCGAGTGGTAGAAGAGTGCATTGTAACTGCCCAAAATTCGTCCCCCGCCAATCAGCGATTCGCACTAAGCAGGGTCTGTACCACCTTCTCAACCAGAAGGCCACTGATCTTCAGCGATTTCGTTTTAGTGCTCAAGGAACTCAGCATTCCCAGACATATACGCAAGCAATTATTTCTACGGCGGCTAATCTATGCTGCGAAGTTCAGCATGAAGGCGTTTCCTTTTCCGGACCAGAAGGCACTGTGGTCGAGTGGGAGTGTTTCGTGCTGATTAATTCGTCTCTCCTAATAAACAGCGATCCCATAGGGAACGAAAAAAAACTATGAGGATTTCTTGCCTCACCTCCAACTGCATGTACAAGCGAAATCGGAATTGGCGTTTCTTCACCAGCTTTTCTCTTGACGTATGGGTCGAGGCACGAGTTGCAAGCTTGTTATGGCTGTTTTATTAAATCATAAAATGTCTTATCACTTCGGATAGAGCACATTCTTCTAACACGTTCCCATTGTCAGCGAAATGTAAAGCAAAGTCAACATAGTGAACCGAGGCTGCTGTAAATGCAAGTGCTCGTGGTCCCTTGCGTGCTGTAAATGAGCTGACGTAAATGAGCCCAGCCTCTGCGGAAAATCCTTAGAAAACTAGTAAGTTCTCGGGCTATAGATGCCCGAAAGCTGAACAGTAGCTTACTATACCTGCAGCTTCCAGTCTAATTGTGTATTGTCGCGGTCCTGTCCAAGTCTTGTGATCGCTTTGCACCGGCCGGCACGTTCCCCGTGTCGGCTTTGGAATAAAACGCTGTATATAGCCAGGGAATAAAAACTTGATACCTTCCCACAATCGATAAATCACAGGAGCCAAGCCTCGAAAAATGCAGTACATTAAACACACTATATTCTTCTCCCGGCAGGACCAAACTCTCAGAAGAAAATACTTCCATACCCTGGCCAGAAATCTTCATCTTCAAAGTGAAGAGTGAGCTGCGAAACAAGAAGGAGAAGAACCAAGGAAACGATTTCTGAAAAAGCTCATACGGCCCACCCGTTCCTTTTGCTGGGGATTCAGTCAGCGGTGGCAGATCCTGCTCTTCCATCTCCGGTTCCACTCCTCCTCACTGTTATCCTTTACAGATTTAATTTTTTTAGTAAATACCGTTTTTTTTTAGTAAATACCCTTTCGTTTGAATGGCGTATTTTTATTTTACAGCTGGTTTCCTCCTAGTACGGAAGAAGTATCCTGTTGTGGAGGAGGATGTAGAAGAGGAAAGGCAGGGAGGTTAAAGTATCTCGTTGTAGACCTCACTCTGCTAACTACCTGCGTTGTCCCGAGCTAGACAAAGAGAAAGAAGAAGCGGAAAAGAACAGGAAGAAGAGAAAGACGTCCTATAGAATAGCATCTGCGCAACGACCGATGGATTCTCCGTCAAGCAGCACTGAAGAGCTAGTAGCTTGTAAAGCTGCCATCCAAGAGCTAAGAGCTCATTATGCTGCCGTCCAAAAGAAGATCGACAGTGCCCGCCGACGGATCGCATTGCTCGACCGGCAGATCAACGACCTAGAGTGCCTATATCGGCGCGCCTTCAATAAACAAAGGGGAGAATGAGCCGGCAATATCAAACTGAGGCGGACCGCAGTGAAACACATCAGGAACGTGTACTACCACTACGTTGAACTCAAAGAAGCTGACCTGGACGCCATCAGGAGTCGGTTGGAAGAAGTCTGCTCAAGGCCCAGAGAATTATCGAGCAGCGACGAGGATAAGGATTGGTCATGGCGCGAACCCGGTGCGTCGAGCCTCACTATAGGCAGATGCTCTGCGGTCTTCTTTGTGGATGTCTGCGAATGCCATGGTGTTGGTGAGAGTCTCAGTGGGACTGCATACGCGTCGCCGTCACACTGCTGGAACCTTTAAACGTCCTTCAGTGCAACATTGTGGCCTGAAGAGCTTTACAGTGTGCATGTGTTAACGCTAAGAAAACGACTGCTTTTGTGTGTCTGTCAGGGCCAACATTCTTTGCTTTCATCAGTCAGCCGAAATGGCTCTTGCTAAAGGAGTCACTACCATAACGAACTCAACTAACTGAATGCATTTTGAACAAATAAAGAAAGCCAGTAGCGCGCAGAAAATCGCATGTTTGATCAGCTGTTTTTTCCTTAACTGAACAAAAAAAAAATAAACTAGCGTTATCGGCACTGTTCGAGGCGGTGAAGTAGCGTTGACAGCTGCAGCTTGCCCCCTCTCCCCATAGCACTACACTATCCGAGGTGCATATGGTCCTAGCGCAACATGATAACTTCAGCGGTACCCGCATGGGCCAGTAGGTGAACGCGTAGACCCCTCGCAACTGACGCGTAAGTCTAAACCCCTCACAGCTAGCGCAACAGCACATGCCGTAGTAGTGTGCCTGTGTCCCCCTTCACACCCGAGGTTTCCTTCTTAGAGCTACCGCAGGTAACTGCCCCCCGATTAACGGCGTCTTCAGAAATTTGCAGTCCATTCATAGAACAGTAAGTCATCTTCCGGGCCTGCGTCGCATACTCCAGGATCAGCCATACACGGCGCTAATAGGACTCCTCCTTGATGAACTCCATGGCTCGTTCAGAAGCCTTCGCTCCTCTTCTTGAAATTGGTGACGAGATCGGTCCCCGTGGCTGCCGTCTCTTCCATCAGGACAGAACAAGTGCCGCGTTCATTAGCTCCTCTTGTTCTAGATGAGCACTGCTGTATTCGCTGCTTGAGCACCGCAGTATACGTCACCTTTACTTCGGTCTTCGGTCTATGCTTCGGAAAAGCGCGCCCGCTTGACTACCGGGACCACACCACTCAGCCAGCATAGGACCAACGAGGCAACGTTCGCCAGTCTGCGGGACGGCATGATCGTGGACCTCTGATCGTCGGACTGTCGGAGTGCTCGGTGAACAAATTGTGTTTTGTTTGTTTGCCTCTCTCTTGTGTTAGTGCACTTAAGGTGCAATATTGCCTTCGTATTTTAATCTCTCTCTTCAGTTTAACTTTGCACGAGTTGCATTGTTTTGTTAATCACTCTGTGCGCGTTTGTACTAGTGATTGTGAGATCCTCTGTATCCTCTCACATCTGTATAAACCTTGTTTTGTTTGTGATCCTTCGGCTCCGACCCATTCTCTGGCTTGGGACCGGCAAACTTCGGGCACCAAACGACCAAAATCCCCTTGTCCCTTGGTAGGTGGTCTCCGCTGAGCTGCCACGCTCAGTCGAGGGCATCTCCTTTGAGTCCGAGACCGCTACCCCCACAGGCTCTAAGGGTGTCTGGGAACTTGCGCTTAAAGGTGCGCGAAGTGCGGGTGACACCGTCAAATATTTTTTTTAATGCGAAAGCATTTCTAGGCTATGTCTTCGGGGTTCATGTCACCAATAGATGTCCGCAGCAGTTGTGAGGTTCTCAGAAGCGGTACCGTCAAACGAGTGGTTGTAATCGAAAGAGGATGATGTGAGGATGATGCAGCAGAAAGGATTACGTCGATAGGATCATTGGTTATTTATTAGAGCCAAAAACGTCCATAAAGTAGGCGAAGCTAGAGCAAAGAGTGGCCCCAAATTTGAAAAACCAGAAGCGTGGGTGGAGAAAGCACGTGGCGCAAAAAATTGAAAACCTAGAATGGGTATTGCGATGAAACGAAGGAATAAACGGAGTTAATTGAAATCCTGTCAATGAATGAATTAATAATAATCAAAAGACCAATGTTGTAGATACGATGAAGCATCTAATTAGTGATCAATCATTAATTCGACTGATTAATTAAATATATTAATTAGATCAATTACGTAATTGAGTGTACATCACCCAATCCTCATCCAATCAATGAACAATCAATCGTATAATAACAGCTAATTATTGAATCGAAAACAATTAAACGTTCAATCAGTGTAACAATCACCATAATTAAATGACATAATTGGGAACACGGTGGTGATGGATACACGCAGTCAATACAGAGCGGAGGACGTAACCTCGTGACGTCATAGCGTGACGTTGAGGTGACGTCACTGGGCGGCGAAGGAGCGCGCCCGCCTTATCGCCTCCGTGCCGCCGCGCCAAGTGGGTTGCCATGGAGACGACTAATGCGCATGCGCGCCTCATTGGATCGGACCACCGCGACGGCTGCAGTGGCGTGAAGTGGTGACGCGAGCGGGAAGAACAAGAAAACAGCTTCGCCCCAGAGGGGCAAAAAGGGGCAGAGTGGGGCGAGGAGGCGTCAATGCTTTCTCATTCCTCCAATGCGTGTTACCGCAGTCATCTCTAACGTTCCCCGGCGTCAAAGCGCCCAGTAGCGTTTCAACACAGTTCCCTAACCGACATCCAGTGATTCACAACCGGTCGCAAATGCTTCGCAGTTTATCCCAAGGACACGGGGTGGAATCTCGATGGAAGCAAAATGAAAGAACGCCTGTGTGCTGTGTGGTGGCAGAGCGCATTAAAGAACCAGAGGTGACATAGGTATATCCTCTACTGCAGCATCCTTCATAGTTGCTCTGTTGCCCAGGGACATTAGATTCCAGAAACAGCAAGCCAGCGATCCTCAAAACAAATCGGTATACCTCCGCCAGCCAAAGGCAGCGCCCCGTCAGCTCACATCGTAGCTCAGTGAACAACTTCTCTGAGAATGGCCCCAACCACTCCACTGAGCGCACTGTGTGCCATCACATCGGCCGCCTTAGCTGCGAATGCGTTAAGTGCATTCGCGCCGTTGAGGGCGGTATCGCCGAACATGTGGTAAGGAACTTGCCATACATCACCGCTGCGCGCCCATTGCTGTGCGCTGTGATAGGAAGCGACAACTCGAGCGAGCCCTAGCATCATCGCATCGCTTGCGTTGATGCCACTCCGTGCCGGCATCTCGGCGACTAGCGGCGCATCTTGCGCCATCCCCGTAGACTGTGCGCCGCAAAGCCTTTCTGCAATCAACCTAAGTCGACCGCGTATACACCATTCCTTTCTTTCTATCTCTCTGTCTGTCTGTCTCTGTTTGTGTCTGTGTATCTCTCTGTCCATATTGTTGTGATTTCGGCATCCCATCGCTACCACCAATGTTGGGATTTAGGGGCATCTCAATCTGCTGCCTCTGTTGAGCAGACCTGAGCGAAGAACGGTCGATGCGACGGTTAGTGAACTGACGTTTAAGCACAATATTTACAAGGCTTTTTACAAGATATGTACAAGGGCAATGAGCACAACGGGCTAGGACGATGCCCTGCGCGGAGCGTCTCTCTGGCACGATGGCGTGTCTGCTGCCCGTCTGCTACCGCGTCTCAGTGCGGCTCTCCTCTTATAACCGCCGGTGACCGTTGCGTTCCTCTGCACCCAGCGTTCCTCTGCTCCGATAAGTTCACGCCACAGGCCACCGCTCGGATTGGCTCGATCCGACGCTAGTGAGGAGGAGGAGGAAGGGTCTGCGCCGGCCAGCTAGGATGACGCCGTGCCATGGCGGCGAGTCCGTGCCTGCTTTGCGCGACGGCGGGCGCACAGTTCTGGTTCCCCGACAGGCCAGCGGAATGAGGGTTCAGGCACAACAGCACTCCCGCCGCCAGACAATGCGCCACCAAGACGAGCTGCTTCCGCGTGGCTCGGATGCGGGGCGCGCTCGAACACCAGGCTCCTCCCTGTTCCCGTCCGGTGTTCAGCCGCAGGTGGTTCCGTGCTCCTTTCCGTGGACAGGCCCCGCTCGCAGTACAGGATCGCTGTGCCTCCGCCTTGTCGCCCAGGTGTCTGGACCAGCTTCGCTCGGTCCTCCGGAAGAACTTGCTGCTCGGCACCGGTCGTGCATGATTCTGCACCTTGCCAGGAATCGACCGACAACAGGCAACACAGAACATGAGCAAGTGCCCCCTGCCACCCGTCAAACTGCCAGACTTTAATGGCACAAAACTCGGCTGGCTACATTTATGTCCCCCTTTTGTTCCCTCTTAAACAAGAGACACATGTGGGACACAATAACTCTAAAGTAATTAACTCAAAGTGCCAAACGCATGTAACACACGAAATAAATGAATCGACAATAAATTTCGGTCTCTTGAGATCACTTGGGCAGGATAACCATCGGCTGAGGTCACCAATGAGGACATCAATTTTGCCCCAATTTACGAGCGGACTTGACAACCGTTCACAAAGTGACAAAATATGTCACGAGAGGTCGAAGGCAGCCTTGCTCAGAACGCACGGCTTAGTGCGTCTACGTCCGCGTTTAACTCGCTTCTAACGGACGTCAGACAATACTCACTACCGCGCAAGCTAATGTCGCTGCCTCTTTCGCTGTAGCTGCGCTTTCCTCTCTCTCCGTACTTCCAGTTTCTACGGGAAGAAGAAGACAAGAACGAGTTATTTTTCCCTCACTGACAACTTGTCCCTTTCCTTACGCTTCTCACGAAAGTCGCGGCGTTCAATTCCGAGTGCGCAACGCTTCCGGTGGGACCATTCTTTCTTTATCTTTGTTCGTGGCGGCAAGTGATACCTTTCACGAATCTTTAATTTCACGCGCACCCGTCCTTTTCGATCGATGCGAGGTCCGCATCTACCCGGCCTTTAGATTTCCCGCCTACAAAATGGCGTCGTCTCAACTCGCGGCTTTCCATCGCGATACCTGTACTTGGCGGAGCGCTTAGACGCTTCCTTCTGGCCAGTTAACTTGTTACCTCTCTCACTACGGCCCCATACAATCTTTCGCTTCACGAGCCACCCACGCGTTTTCACTGCGCGCGCGTGCCGTGTTCTGTGGGACCGTGGTTTCTCCCGTAGCTGCAGCGGGAAATGAGAGCCTCCATGACAGCCTGTGCCCCCGCACATTTCTTTAGATCCAATTCCAACGCTAGTTTCGGGGTTGACAAAGGGACGGACTTTGCTGCAGACATTTTGCCGAAGACGCTGGTGCTTCCGATGGCAGGAACGCGATTCTGCGCGCGTGCCCTTTCTTTCTTTTCGGAGGCACCACTCTTTCTTATGCCTGGCTTTCATCTTTCGGTGGCAGCTCTCTTTCTTGTGCTTGCCTTTCCTCTCCTTTCGGCAGCACCACTGTTTCTCCTGTTCGTCTACCACCTTTTCGTGAGAGTCCACCTTCCTAAACTGGCGGTTCCTTTTCTTCAGGTTGCAGCTTTCTATCTTGAACTTTCCTTTAATTTTCTCCTGTGGAAGCGCATGCTGCTTCTGTCGCGTAGGTTGCTGCTCTCTGATAATACAACTCTGATCGTCAGCCGACTCACGTGCGCTGCATAACTCACATCTGTTTTGGCACCTATACTAAATTCCTCAAATCTGCGCTCTTCCTCCTGAGCGTCCGTGAGTGCACATCCATCCTCATCTTTCTCGGATAAAATAACGTCTACATCCCAATTTCGTCTGGATGGTTCTGAAGTCCACAACCGTCCAGCACCTTAGCGTCTTCAGGCGCAGACGAACCAGCGTTCTCTCCCGACATGAGTGCTGAACCGCAGCTCTAGCCATGCTCCTGACGTGTTCCAGCCGATTGCAGATGACGGTCTGCCTTGCACTCAGTTGTGGCGTTTTCGCTACTGCAGCCGCTTCTTGTAATGTGACTAAGCTCACAGCGCTGCGAAAGCACGAGACTCGTTTTGCATCGATCGCCGTAAACACTATCGCCCAACGTAGCGTCCGCAAACTCTATATGCGTCCGAATCCGTTCATCGAAAGTATCAGGCTTCTGCGTTTCTGCTGAACGCGATGCACAACACGGTGTGTCATCCTCTTTGACTTCGCTAGAACTGGCACTGGCCTTTTCATTAATGTCCAGCCGAACATCCTCTCTGCCTTTCCCTGCAACTTCTCCTGCTTTTGAAACGCTAGGAGATCCAATTTCCTTCAACTCCGCTCCAATCACAATAGGCGAGACCTCTGTAACCGCATCGTCCGATGCTGTGGCCACCTTATCCGAGGACAGAGAGGTTTCCTCAGTTCGCGAATGCGGGGCATCTTCCACTGTAACAGCAGCAGTTACATCTGCCACGTACGGACTACCTTCCTCTGTGCCGCACTGGCAGGGCTGCTCCACAGCTATGCACCCCACCTCTGTGTCACGATCGTCCGAACCTTCCGCATTTTCCAGCCATTCTAAAATGTCGGCTTTTAGCTGGTAGGGAAAATCGTAAAACGATTTGGTACTATTTTCCTCTCGCTGGTACCTTTGGCGAAGGTCCGCCGGTGACACGTCATATCTCATCAGTAAAAAGCCTTTCAGCCCATCGTAGTCTGCCAACCCGCCGTCCAACAGGCGCTTGATAACTTCATACGCCTCGCTGGAAAGAAGGGCTACCAAGTCCTGTGCCCAACTATTCCGCTCAACGCGCCTTCTCTCGCAGACCCGCTCAAACTCCGCCAGATACTTCGCCATATCTTCGGCGATCACGAAGGGCCGTGGCGTGTCTCTCGGCTGCCGGCCGTTGGTCTCATGCAGAACGGATAATGCTTCAATTCTCTCGCAACTTATCCGATGCGCTTCAAGGTCTAGGTCCATAAGTTTCCTAACGCGAGCACGCAGTTTTATCTCAAGCTGCTTCCGTTTTTCTGCATCTTCGCGCCAACAGCTTTCTTTGCCCTCGCGATCAAAGCGTCCCTTGGCCTCGCGTTCCACGCGTCCTTTGGCCTCGCGCTCACGGCGTTTTTTGATCTCATCCCAGGCCTCGTTGGCTTCCTCAGCCGTTAATTCCTGTGCCCGCATGATCTCAAGGATCGCTTGTTTTCGTTTCGTGGCGCCGAAATCAATGCCCAACTCTTCGCAAATTTCGATGATTTCCTTCACTTTAAAGTCCTCCATCGCACACAATAGCCTCTTGCTGTTCGCCCTTTTATTTGAATTCTCTTGCCGTTCACTGCTATAGCACTACTAGCATAAAACGCGCAAGCAATTCTTTACAACAAAGCGTCGTTAACTCCCTGTGCACTACCTTTCGTCCTAAAGCACTCCGACTTGGCTCGAAACAGCAAAGCTACAGTGCTACACAAAGCCCTACTCTAGACTACAATCACGTGTGCTAGAGCAGTCTGGCGAATAGAGGGGAAAACATCAGGCACTCACCGCGCCGAGGTAGCTGACGCAGGTCGATCCCGCTGCTGCCATCTAATGCTGGGACGCGACATCCCACCGCTGCCACCAATGTTGGGATTTAGCGGCATCTCAGTCTGCTGCCTCTGTTGAGCAGACCTGAGCGAAGAACGCTCGATGCGACGGTTAGTGAACTGACGTTTATGCACAATATTTACAAGGCTTTTTACAAGATATGTACAATGGCAATGAGCACAACGGGCTAGGACGAGGCCCTGCGGAGAGCGTCTCTCTGGCACGATGGCGTGTCTGCTGCCCGTCTGCTACTGCGTCTCAGTGCGGCTCTCCTCTTATAACCGCCGGTGACCGTTGCGTTCCTCTGCACCCGGCGTTCCTCTGCTCCGATAAGGTCACGCCACAGGCCACCGCTCGGATTGGCTCCATCCGACGCTAGTGAGGAGGAGGAGGAGGAAGGGTCTGCGCCGGCCAGCCAGGATGACGCCGTGCCATGGCAGCGAGTCCGTGGCTGCATTGCGCGACGGCGGGCGCACAGCTCTGTTTCCCCGACAGGCCAGCGGAATGAGGGTTCATGCACAACAATATGTATCTCTCTTTGCGTGTGTCTGCGTGCGCGTGTGCGCGTGTGTGTTCGTGTGAGTGTGCGGGTGTGTTTTTGTGCGAGTGTGCGCGTGGTGTGTGTGTGTGTGTGTGTGTGTGTGCGCGTGCGTGTGTGTGTGTTCGTGCGTGTGTATATGTGTGCGTGTTCGTGCGTGTGTATATGTGTGCGTGTGCGAGCGTGCGCGCGTGTGTGTTCGTGTGAGTGTCCTGCGTGTTTTTGTGTGAGTGCGCGCGCCTGTGTGTGTGTGTTTGCGCATGTGTGTGTGTCTGTGCGTGTGCGTGCGTGTGTGCGTGCGTGTGTGTGTGTGTCTGTGCGCGCGCACGTGTGTGTGTGTGTGTGCGTGTGTGTGTCAGTGCGTGTACGTGCGTGTGTGTGTGTTCGTATGTGTGTGTCTGTGTGTGTGTGTGCGTGCGTGCGGAAAACTCCCCCAGGCAGATTCCAACGTTCAAAAAAAATGTCCCAGACCGAGCATGAGAGCAGAAATAATAAAAATGGTTCTAATTAAATTTAACCAGTTACTATTAAGCAGAGCACTGTGCGGCTGGTGGTCAAAGATTGATCCCGGCGGGGGCCGCTTATTGACCATTGCGATGGATAGAAGCAGCGCTCCTAGATCAGATCAAACACAAGTATAAATTATACTATTTTTTTAATAAAAATTCCCGAGGTCAGTAAACTTATAGAATTCAAGAAATATCGCAACCGAATTAATAGAGTTATCAAGCGCGCAAAGTTAGACTACTATGAAAAGTTATTCACATGTGTTTCTAACAACCCTAGGAAAATATTGAAAAAATTCAGAATCCTTACACACTGCAGTGCTCATACCGGCATCACCCATGTTTCCTCGTGAGAAGGAAACCTTAGTGACTGTATAGCTGCCGTCACACTGAATGACCAATGGAGTGTACGCGCCAGTATGCCCCCCTGAACTAGGCCTAGTTTTTCCTAAACCTGCAATACTGAACTCATTAGCAATGTCACCAACTACACTGCGAGAAGTTGGGAAATTCATAGCAATTCTCAGTAATAACACAGCAGCTGGCTTCGAAGATAATCAACCAATTCCTAGTAAATATATTTCCAATCTCATCTCTGGCGTTCTAACCCATGTTACTAACATTATGTTTCAGACTGGGATATTTCCAGATGAGCTCAAGATAGTAAGAGTCTGCCCAATTCATAAAGGTTCGAGTGATTATTCAGCCAGTAATTGGCGCCCTATATCAGTTATCCCCATATTATCAAAAGTTTTTGAAGGTGCCATGAAGGTGAGACTGGAAGGCTTTTTAAGCAAGCATAATATAATCAGTGAGGCGCAATACGAATTCCAAAAACACAAGTCGACTGAACAGGCATTGTCGAACATTAAAAATGAAATAATACAGAATATAGAACAACGACTGTATACAGTTGGTATATTTGTGAATCTTCAAAAGGTCTTTGATTAGGTGCACCATGAGATATTATTAACCAAGCTTTACGACTCCGGAGTGCGATGTGTTGCACTAGACCTAATGAGATGTTGGCGAGAATTAAAGCGCAACAAGACGGCACAAAGTAGGAAAAAAAAACGAGAAGATAGGCGCTAACTTGCAAAAGTTTAATGCCTTTATAAAACGCCGCGTATATATCACACACAAGGGGGGGGGGGTTAAAACATATAGGGTTGAACACCTGTGTTCAAACGTATGTATCTTTACTACCCCCCTCCGCTACCCCTTCTGTGTGCTATATACGCGGCGGTTTATGAAGACATTAAAGTTTTGCAAGTTAGCGCCTGTCCTGTCGTTCTTTTTTCCTACTTTGTGCCGTCCTGTTGGGCTTTAATTTTTGCCAGCTATGAACCAACATGCCCAGGAGGGTGTTTTACTAAAGAAAAGCTATTTAATTAATCGTTCCCAATATCTTACAGTAAATAATGCATCTTCGTCAGTAATGCAAGCGCTCTATGGCGTGCCGCAACGGTCACACCTTCTACCGATACTGTTCAATGTGTACATCAACGAAATATGCAGTATACCAAATTCACCAAAATCAAACATGTTCGCAGATGATACAAATATTTTTTTTCTATGGCAGATCGCTCAGTCCACTTCAGCATGCAGTGAATAACCACCTCAACTCATTGTCCCTCTGGCCAGATACTAATAAGTTACGGTTATTAGTATTCGGAACAGAGGTTGGAAGCTTGTTCAAGTGACTGTTTTGCTAATTGTCAATGTTATGGAGGCGACCACAGCCCACAGAACCATAACTGCGGTGTGTGTTGCCACCTTCGCTAAAATGTGGCAAGCTTGCAAAGCAATGCACTTTTCATTCATGGGACCAAATTCATTTAACAATATATAGGTTGCGTCCTTTCGCGCAGCTTATTTCCAGAGAGCTTCATATTCTTTCCCTTATATTTCCTGCCAGAACCAACGCGTCGTCCACTTCATTACTTCACTATCGAAGAAGATTGAAGAAAAATTTAGTTTGTCCTTCCACCTCTGTGAACCTGACGAAATTCATTGCCGCGATATCTCCCACTCAAAGACCGCAGGCACGCTGCGTGCATTTGTTTGATCGTCCTAATGGAGGAGATGGCTGCAGAAATTACTGCGGATTTCCCTGACGTGGGCAGCGCTGCTGCGCATATTTGAAGTTGGGATTACAGAATCGTGTGGAGTGTTGTGGCTCGAAGCACATTTGCCAGCCCAGTGACGTCCAGCAATTTCGGAAGGTGCTTAAAGGAGTATAGACACCTAACATTTGGGTGGGTGTTTATTTTTTTTTCGCAATTATGCTTAAGGCATTGTTTTACGTAGATTACCAGCTGCGATTCTCCTACGACCGCTAAAAAATTTTCTTTTTCCAACTGTTCAGGTTTTGGTTTCAACAGTCAGATGATGGCTGGGATGTCAAACTGTGGTTATAGTTCTCGTGAGGCATGAAAATCTGCAAAGTTATCGCTGCTTCTACACTCGTTTCCATTCCGGCCCTTGCAGAAGGCTGGCTTCAGCACTGTATTGAATTGAAACGTGAATTAAAATGATGAACCGGCCATTACATCGATGTTTTTCCATGTCTCACGTGACATAAACCACACTTTGACGTCACAGCCATCGTCCGACTGCTGAAACCGAAATAGAATGACAGAAAAATTCCGCCAAATCATTCAGCAGTCGTAGGCAAATGCCACACTTGATTCATTTATGTCTTCAGCATCATTGTAGAGAAAAAAACGTGAAATAAAGCTTCACTGCCATTTCAAAAACAAAATCACAATACCAAATAACCATTCACCGTCACCGTGTGTGCTAACAAAGTCGTACCGAACACCGCCCTAGGAGTCTTAACCACATACCTACGAAATACCCTGCATTAAAAAAAAAACATCCCATGGACTCTAGGATACCAGGCTACAGGTAGAGAACAACAGTCTCTAGAACTTCCCGAGATGCACAAAGCCAGGTTTCGTCGTCCACTGAGGACAGACAGTTCTTCCAAAACTAAACGCAGAAAATTAATAAAAGAAGCACCTGCTTAAAATAACTACCGAAAAACAAACAACAGCTTTTCACCTCCCTCTACACGCACTTTCTCTGTCTAGCCGCCGCGGTGCCTCATCGGTCAAGGCGCTCACCTGCTGACCCCAAAGACGTGGGTTCGATCCCGGCCGCGCCGGTCTACTTTCAGTGGAGGCGAAATGCCAGAGGTTCGTGTACTGTGGGATTTCAGTGCACCGTAAAGAACGTCTAGTCGTCGAAATTCCAGGAGCCCTCCACCACAGCGTTCTTCATAGCCTCAGCTGCATTGGTACGTTAAACAAAAGAAACTGAAGCCAACCAACTTATGCGGACTTATACATACTTGCTGGGAACTCCCCAGAGCCGAGAACCTTCCCGCCTCCCAAACTCCAACGCCACGATTCCACGGAGGACATGCCCGCTCCACCTCCAGAACTGCACATAACTACCTGGTCTTTACTCACCAAACACATTCAACTGTACGCTAGATGAATTTTATGAGCATTGAGCCGGTAAGTCCTTCCCAAGCTCTATCATCCCAATGAACAGACTGAGACCACCAGTCTAGGGCGGTGGATTAACTTAGATTTCATTCTATTCCTTCTAGACAGAGCTCCACTCTCCAGTTTACGCCCTCGGATACAGGGCTCGGTGTAATGCAATTCCAAGGGTGCACACTCTTGACGCAGTGCATGCGTGGGTAGCAGGCACTCCAGATTTCGGATTTTCAACTCTTCCAACGGAACTAAATGTAATGACAAACACTGCTTCCGCTATAATGTTGCTTAACGCTGCGTTATGCACCTTCGAATTCAAATGAAGGCAATTAGGGCGAAAGGCACCGCCCTGCGACGACTTGAATGGCATACACCTGATAGAAATAAATACTATAATTTCTGTGAACGACGAAATATCACATTTATCAATTAAAAATTTTAGTCCTTTCCCTCTGGTCATTTGTCGACCCTCGAAGTTGGTGGAAAAGCAAGACTATCGAGCCTTCCACAGATAGCGAGTGGTAGAATAAAGCATTGTAGCCTGCCGTAAATTCGTCCCCCGCCAATCAGCGATTCGCACTAAGCAGGGTCTGTACAACTGCCCAACTAGAAGGCCTCTGATCTTGAGCTATTTCCTTTTAGTGCTCAAGGAACTCAGCAGTCACAGACATATATGCAAGCAATTTTTTCTACGGCGGCTAATCTATGCTGCGAAGTTCAGCATGGAGGTATTTGCTTTTCCGGACCAAAAGGCACTGTGGTCCAGCGGGAGTGTTTTGTGCTGATTAATTCCTCTCTCCTAATCAACAGCCTTCCCATAGGGAACGAAAAAAAATTTGCTGGGGTTTAGCTTTGGTTAAACGTGGTAGGTTGCGTAAGCATCCATAGCGTTCCATTCGGGATCATCAGCGGTTTTAGACGACTCGGTTTCGGTAGAGGCGCGGTCTAGCAGCGTCTTGAGCGCGCCGCTTAGCAAGGCGCTGTTCGCGTTCATCTGTCTCCGAAGCACGTTGTCGTTTCCTGGCTTCGTGAAGCTGACGTAGCCTCCCTCTCTGTTTATCACGCGGCATAAAGACGGAGCCGTTGTTGTGTTGTTGTTGTGACTGAGAGAAGGATGAAAAGGAAATTGCACGGGCCTGCTACTGGCTCGAGCCAAGCCACCACCGCTGCCACGTGCAGATAGAAGAGAATTAAAAGAGCAGAGGAAAGAAAAAAAGGAAAGAAAAGACGCGCGTCGCAGCAACAACTGCGTCCGCCGGAGCGGACGCTGCTCAAAAAACAGATAAGCGGCCGAAGCCGCGCTCGCCGAAGCGAGGACAGATTAAAGACGGAATCGTTGTTGTTGTTGTGACTGAGAGAAGGATGAAGAGGAAATTCCACGGGCCTGCTACTGGCTCGAGCCAAGCCACCACCGCTGCCACGTGCAGATAGAGGAGAGTTAAAAGATCAGAGGAAAGAGAAAAAGGAAAGAAAAGACGCGCGTCGCAGCAACAACTGCGTCCGCCGGAGCGGACGCTGCTCAGAAAAAAAGCGGCCGAAGCCGCGCTCGCCGAAGCGAGAACAGATACTGTTGTTGTTGTTGTGACTGAGGGAAGAATGAAAAGGAAATTGCACGGGCCTGCTACTGGCTCCAGCCGAGCCACCACCGCTGCCATCGTGCAGACAGAGGAGAGTAAAGAGATCAGAAGAAAGAGAAAAAGGAAAGGAAAGACGCGCGTCGCAGCAACAACAGATACTAAGCGAGCGAACGCATTTTATACCCCCCCCCCGTTCTCCAGCCTCCTTTCCACACACCGCAGCTGGCGAGAGGGCTGCGAAGGCAGCGCCTCCACTCGGCAGCGGCGCAGCTACAGCTGTAGTGCGCCGCGCCCCGCGCCGCCCTTCGAAGTCAAACGTGCCTCGCGGCCGCCCCGCAGCGAGGGGCTGAAACCTGTCGTAATATTGCTTACGCAACAAAAAAATTTGGAGGCTTATCAAGGTTAAGCCCAGTGGATGCGAAACATGTTAAGCAGCTGCCTCAGTGTGGATGGGGTATTCCTATTATTAACGTCCTTAGCGTTTGGAGGCATCTTGACCGCAAACACGCCCGGCGCAAAGACGCTGGGCGCGGTTGCGGGCTAAGAGACTGACGCGACGGCGGGCGTGCGCCGCTTCATCCCTGGCGTGACGTCACATATCACGTGATGCAGCGATGGTGGCGCCGCAGCCGCGTCGCGCGCGACGGCGCGAACCGATGCGTGGAGGCATCGTGGAGGCCTCCGCCGGGCGACGTCCGACGGCGCGATATGAGGCCCCATCTGCAGCCGGTGTGACGTCATCACGTGACGTCACATTATGTGATCTCACTTCAAGGTCAATGGTGGCCACCGCCGGGAGGCGACCGACGGCGCGATATGAGGCCCCATCTGCAGCCGGTGTGACATCATCACGTGACGTCATGTCACGTGACCTCACTTCAGGGTCAATGGTGGCCACCTCCGTGCGTCGCGCGAAGGCCCG
Organism: Amblyomma mixtum; assembly: GCF_055824585.1. Taxonomy (NCBI): domain Eukaryota; kingdom Metazoa; phylum Arthropoda; class Arachnida; order Ixodida; family Ixodidae; genus Amblyomma; species Amblyomma mixtum. Next base: position 368,184,641 of record NC_143014.1, on the reverse strand, counting down.
AAACCTACGTTAATATGCTTCGCATAAAAGCTCTAAGGATTTCTTGCCTCACCTCCAACTGCATGTACAGGCGAAACGGGAATTGGCGTTATATCACCAGGTTTTCTATCTACGTATGGGTCGAAGCACAAGTTGAAAGCTTTTTATGGCTGTTTCATGAAATCATAAATGTCTTTTCCCTTCGGAGAGAGCACATTCTACGAACACATTCCCATTGTCAGCGAAATGTAAAGCAAAGTCAACATAGTTAACCGACGCTTCTCTAAATGCAAGTGTCCGTGGTCCCTTGCGGGCTGTAAATGAGCTGACGTAAATGAGCCCAACCTCTGCGGCAAGGCATTCGACAACCGGTAAGTTCTCGGACTATAGTTGCCTGAAAAGGTGAACAGTAGCTTCCTATCCCTGCAGCCTCCAGTCTAATTCTGTATTGTCGCGGTCCTGTCCAAATCTTGTGACCGCTTTGCACCGGCCGGCACGTTTCCCGTGTCGGCTTGCGAAGAAAACTCTGTATATAGCCAGAGAATAAAAACTTGATACCTTCCCACAATCGATAAATCATGGAAGCCAAAAAACGAGAAATGCAGAACATTAAACACACTATCCTCATTTCTCGGCAAAACAAACTCTCAGAAAAAAATACTTCCATACCCTGACCAGAAATCGTCAAAGTAAAGAGTGAACAGCGAAACAAGAAAGAGTAGGAAAAAGGAAACGATTTCTGTAAAAGCTCATACGGCCCACCCGTTCCTTTTGCTGGGGATTCGCCTAGCGGTGGCAGATCCTACTCTTCCATCTCCATTTCCTCTCCTACTTACTCTTCTCCCTTACAACTTTAAATTTATTTACAGTAACAATCATCCTTTTTTTAGTAAATACCCTTTCGGTGCAATGACGTATTTTTATTTTACAACTGGCTTTTTGATAGCACGGAAGAAGTATCTCGTTTTAGACCTCACACTACTAACTACCTACATTGTCCCCGAGGTAGAGAAAGAGAAAGAAGAAGCGGAAGACCAAGAGGGAGAAGAGAAAGACGTGTCGTAGAATGGCGTCTGCGCAGCGACCGATGGATTCTTCGTCAAGCAGCACTGAAGAGCTAGAATCTCGTTATGCTGCCACCAAAAAGAAGATCGACAATGCCCTCCGACAGATCACATTCCTCGACCGACAGATCAACGACCTTGACTCCGTTTATCGGCGCGCCTTGGAGAACCATGGAGAACGATGTGCCCTCAATATCAAACTGAGGCGGACCACAGTGGAAAGCATCAGGCACATGTACCACCACTACGTGGAACTCAAACAAGCTGAGCTCGACGCCATCAGGAGGCGGTGGGAAGAAGTCCGCTCAACGCCCAGCGAACTCTCCTCCAGCAGGGGCGAGGACGAGGACTAGTCATGACGCCCTGTGCACCTGGTGCGTCGAGCGTCACTCTCGATAGCTGCTCTGCGGGCCTCTTTGTGGATGTCTAAGGGGCCATGATGTTGGTGAGATTCCCAGTGGGACTGCATACGCGTCGCTGTCCGACTTCTGGACACTTGAAACTTCATTCAGTGAAACATTGTGGCCTGAAGCGCTTTACAGTGTGCATGTTGTAACTTTATGAAACCCACTGCTTTTGTGTTTCTCTCAGGGCCTACTTTCTGTGCATTCATCAGTGAGGAGAAATGGCTCTTGCCATACAAGGAGCCACGACTGTGACGAATTGAACTCGCTGAGTGTATTTTGAACAAATAAAGACTGCCAGTAGCGCGCAGAAAATCGCATGCTCGGTGAGCTGTCTTTTCCTTAAATACAGAAAACAACCTAGAGTCATCGGCCATGTTCGAGGGGCGATGAAGTGGCGTAGACAGCTGCAGCTTGCCCCCTCTCCCCATAGCACTGCACAATTCGAGGCGCATATGGCCCTAGCGCAACATGATGACTCCAGGGGCACCCGCATAGGCCGGTAGGTGAGTACGTAGACCCCTCACAACGGACGACAAAGTCTAAACCCCTCACTTACAGCCAGCGCAACAGCACATGCCGCAGTAGTGTGCTTGCTTCGCCCTTCACACCCGAGGTTTCCTTTCTAGAGGGTAACCGCTTCCCGAGTAACGGTGTCGTCACAAATTTGCACTCCATTCATAGAACAGAAAGTCATCTGCTGGCCCAGCCTCGCATACTCCAGGATCAGCCATGGACGGCGCTAATAGGCGCTAAAAGAAGATCGACAATGCCCTCCGACAGATCACATTCCTCCTTGATGAGCTCCTTAGCTGGGTCAGAAAGCTTCACTCCTCTTCTTGCAATAGGTGACAAGATCGATCTCCCTGGCTGCCGTCTCTTCCATCAACACAGAACCGCTGCCGCGTTCATTAGCTCCTCTTGTTCTAGATGATCATTGCTGTATTCGCTGCTTGAGCACCGCGGTACACGTCACCTTCACTTCGGTCTTATCGACGCATCCAGCTGCCTTTCCCGCCTTCGTGTGCGGCAGCGCTGCAGACACTGTCAAGCATTTCTTTTTTATTGTGAAAGCAATACTGCTAGCACTTTTCTGCCGTCGGTGGAGGTCGTTCCTTCGCTCCGGCGCAGCTGCGGCGCACGACCACGAGACAGCGTGACGTCATGATCAGAGGAGAGCAGGGGCCCCAACTCGTCTGTTCGGCCGTAGTCGTTCCTTCGCTCGGCGCGGCGGCTACCACGTGACGGCCTCCTCGGCCCGCCGCGTGAGGGCGCTCGCTAGGAGAGGATAAACGGGGCGCCGCGCGCTCCGCTTAGTCATGTCTGAGGAGTTGTACAAGGCGTCGCTGGAGCGACGTGCTGCGCGCAAACGCCGGCGCCGTGCTGAGGAGACAGAGGAAGAAAGGCAAGAGCGGCTGGCTAAGCAACGCGCCTATGCCGCAGAATGGCGAGCCCGGCGGCGTTCCGCAAGTTCAGTGAGCGAGAGTAGTTTCATGGAGTCTCTGAATGCCAAAGAATTGTCTATGAGTAGTGCGGAGCGATATAATGACGACTATGTAATTACCAGTGTTCAGACCAAGAGTCGCTACTTTACGTACCACCAAAGCCTGTTCATTGGAAAAAACGAACGGTAGAAACCATGTTGTGTCCAGAATAAATCCTTTAGTTGCACAAAAGGCGAAGCCATGCCAAACCACCAGCAGAGCCAAGCGCAGCCAGGGAGCTATTGCTTTCGCAATCACTCAGGCTTAACCAGAGCTACGTCAGAGCTAATTTTTTAATACGAAAGCATTTCTAGGCTATGTCGGCTGGGTTCGTGTCACCAATAGATGTCTCCAGCAGTTGTCATCTTCTAAGAAACGGTAGCGTCAAACGAGTGGCCGTAACCGAAAGAGCGCAGTGAAAGGATGATGCCGCAAAACGAATTACGTCGATAGGATTATCAGTTATTTTGAAGCGAAAAGCTTCACTGAGCTCGTCAACACCGCGCTTCGCGCGAGCGATTGGCCAGATTTGCCAATTCTGCGCATGCGCGAGACCGAGCGACGTCACGCGCAGCACAGGGGGCCGTCGACTCCGCAATAAAAAAAGAGTTTAGTTTATGGGGTTTAACGTCCCAAAGCGACTGAGGCTATGAGAGACGCCGTAGTGAAGGGCTCCGGAAATTACGACCACCTGGGGTTCTTTAACGTGCACTGACATCGCACAGTACACGGGCCTCTAGAATTTCTCCTCCAAAGAAATTCCAGCCGCCGCGGCCGGGATCGAACCCGCGTCTTTCGGGTCAGCAGCCGAGCACCATAACCGCTGTGCCACCGCGGCGGCCAATAAAAAAAGAATAAAAATAAGCACAGAAACGTGAATTAAAAAGAAATGAAATAAATAAAATATCACAAATAAAAAATAAATAAAAGACAAACAGTGGGTCAGGAAACTGCCATATTTCGGTGGACACCCGAACCACGCCGTAAGGGAAGGAAAATGAAAAGAAAATTAGTTTTAAGGAAAGGAAACGACGCCTGTCCCTCTATATCTCGGTGGATACCCGAACCGCGCCGTAAGGGCCTTAAAGAAACTGAAATGAAATCAAAATTGGTTTTACGGAAAGGAAATGCCTGTCTCTCATATGTTGGTGTACACCCGAAACGACTGGACACCACAGTACATGTCTCTAAAGCAACCTTCTAAGGCAACACCGTATTCACTACACGCGCGCCTCCTGCTCCGCCTCCGTGCAGGCAGTGTGTGGACGGCCGAACGCCTCCACCGTTATCCTAGTGTTCCCAGTTCATTGTGCCCGAACTGCGACAGCCACGACGTCAAACCAAGCATAACTGAACCTATATCCAGGCTTAACCACAGCTAAGCCCCTGCCAATTTTATTACAGCCATAAATGCTCGAAAAGAAGGCTAAGCTAGGGCAAAGAGTGGCGCCAAATTTGAAAAACCGGAAGTGTGGGTGGAGCAAACGCGTGGCGCAAAAATTCGAAAACCTCACATGGGTACTGAGATGATACAAAAAAAGAAACGAAGTTAATCGAAATCCAGTCAATGGATTAATGAATGATTAATCAAAAGACAAAAGTCGTGGATACGAAGAAGCATCTAATTGGTGATCAATCATTAATCCGATTGATTAATTATATGCTAATTAGACCAAATAAGTAATTGAGTGTATATCACCCAATCATCGACCAATCAATGAACCATCGATCGTGTAATCAATCGATAATTAATGAATCGAAAACAATTATACGTTCAATGAGTGTAATAATCACCATAATTGTAATGATGCAATTGGGAACATGGTGGTGATGGACCAACGCTGTTAATATAGAGCTGATTACGTAACCTCGTGACGTAATAGCCTGACGTTGAGGTGACGTCACTGGTCGGCGAAGGAGCGCGCCCGCCGTGCCCCCTCCGTTCCACTCCGCCCAGGGTTTTGCCATGGAGACGACTAGTGGGCATGCGCGCCTCCTTGGATGGTACCACCGCGACGGCTGCAGTGGCTCACGTGATGTGGTGACGCGAGCGGGAAAAACAAGAAAACATCTTCGCCGCAGAGGGTCGAAAAGGGGCAGAGGAGCGAGGAGGCGTCAATGCTTTCTCATTCCTTTACCGCAGTAATCTCTAACGTTCTCTGGTATCAAAGCGCCCAGTAGCGTTTCAACACAGTTCCCTAACTGCCGTCCAGTGGTTCATAACCCGTCGCAGTGGCTTTGCCGTTTATCGCAGGGACACGGGGTGGAATGTGGATGGGAGCAAAATGAATGAACGCCTGTGTGATCTGCGATGTCAGAGCGCATTAAAGAACCAGAGGTGATCCAAATATATCCTGCACTGCAGCATCCTTCACAGCTGCTCTGTCGGCCCTGGGCATTAGATTCCGCGAACTACAAGCAGCGATCCTCGAAAAAATCGGTCATTCTCCTCCAGCCAAAGGCGGCGTGTGCGCTCACATAGTAGCTCAGTGAACAACTTCTCTGAGAATGGCCCCAACCACTCCACTGGGCGCACTGTGTGCCATCACATCGGCCGGCGTAGTTGCGAATACGTTAAGTGCATTCGCGCAGTTGAGGGCGGTATCGCTAAACGCGTGGTAAGGAACTTGCGATACATCATCGCTGCGCGGCCATTGCTGTGCGCTTTGTGATACGAAGCGACAACTCGAGCGAGCGCTAGCGTCATCGCGTGGCTTACGTTGATGCCACTGCGTGCCGGCATCTCGGCGGCTAGGGGCGCATCTTGCGCCATCCACATAGCCCGTGCGCCGCAAAGCATTTCTGGAAACAACCTAAGTCGACCGCGTCGTCGCCATTCTTTTCTTCCTTTCTTTCTTTTTTTGTCTCTTCTTTGTTCCTTCTTCTCTTTCTTCCTTTCCTTCTCTCTTTCTTACTTTCTTTGTTTCTTTCTTTCTTCCTGTCTTTCATTCTTTCTTCCTTTCTTTCTTTCTTTCTTTCTTTCTTTCTTTCTGTCTGTCTGTCTGTATGTGTGTGTCTATGTGTCTGTATCACTGTCTGCGTATGTGCGATGCGCGTGTGCACGTGCGTGCCTGCGTGCCTGCGTGCCTGCGTGCCTGCGTGCGTGCGTGTCGCGTACGTGCGTGCGTGCGCGCGTGCATTAACCATGTGCATTAACCGCGCATGCGCGCGTGCATTAACCTGTCATTAACCATGATGAGCACCAAGAGCTTACGGCGTTCAGGTCAGATTGTATGGATTGGTGGTCACTGTCTGTAGTAATGTTACGGTAAATTACGCAGTCATCAGCGAAAAGGCGAACTCTAGATGTTACACAGGCAGGTAAATCATTAATATCGATTAGAAAAAGCAAACGCCCTAGCACGCTTCCTTGTGGTACTCCAGATGTCACATTAGCAGAGGAAGAGTTAGAATTATTAACGGAGGTAAACTGAGTTCTAGATGATAGAAAGTCCTTAATCCAAGCGAGCACGTTAGGGTGTATATTAAGACGTGCTAGTCTCAGTAGAAGTCTTTGATGAGGAACCCGATCGAAAGCTTTTTAGTAATCCAGGAACACTGCGTCGACCTAAAAGCCCGCGTCAAGTGATAATTGTAAGTCATTAATAAAGCCAGCTAATTGAGTATCAAAAGTAAATCCCTTGCGAAAACCGTGCTGATAATCGAAAATAATGTTATGATCTTCGAGATAGCTGATGACTTGGCTGTGAATGATATGTTCAAGTAGTTTGCAAACAGTGCTGGTTAACGAGATGGGTCGATAGTTTAATGGAGAGGAACGCTCACCTGATTTAAATATAGGTATTACTTTGGCTATCCGCCAGTCATTAGGAATTAATCTGTGTGATAATGATTGCGAAAACAAACAGGACAGCACAGCGCTAATGCTTTGGGATGTGTTCTTCAGCAACTTATTTTTAAAGCCGAGGTGATACGAACTATTAGTTATTTTAAGATTGTTTAATAAAGCTAAAATACCCGTTTCATTAATAACAAATTCAGCCATGCAAATATCTTGGATTATATCTAAGCCAGGGAATGAGCTAATGTCTTCTTTGGTGAATACTAATGAGAAGGCGTCGTTGAAAACCTGAGCACATTCACATTCTTTAATTATGACGGCACCCGAAAGACGCGGGTTCGATCCCGGCCACGGCGGTCGAATTTCTTTGGAGGAGAAATTCTAGAGGCCCGTGTACTGTGCGATGTCAGTGCATGTTAAAGAACCCCAGGTGGTCGAAATTTCCGGAGCCCTCCACTACGGCGTCTCTCATAGCCTTAGTCGCTTTGGGAAGTTAAACCCCATAAACCAAACCAACCTAATTATGACGCCGTCGCTGTCGGAAAGCAAAATGTCGGGTTGCAAGCCAGGATTTATGACGGGCCAGAATTTACGAGGGTTGTTGGATAGCAGAGATGATAGGTCATGATTGAAAAAGTGACGTCGAGTGGATTTCAGTAGTGACTGGTAGTCCTTGTCGCATTTCTTGTACTTTTCCCACGCGCTTAGAACACCATTTTTCACTGTCTGCCGGTAAAATCGCTTTTTCTTGTCATTCGCACGTCGCAACTTCTGGGTAAACCATGGTGCACTGCTGCTACATCTAATGTTCATTAGAGGAAAGAAATCACCGATAAGTTTATTAAAAGCACTCTTGAATAAATCCCAGTTTTGCTGAACAGTGCGCAATAAATATTGATTAATGAACTGGGCGGAAAAACTTTCTAATTCGGAATTTATTTTTTCATAGTTAGCTCTTTTGTAACATCTGATTTGTTTAACAGTCGTTTTCTTTTCGTTAAAAGAACCAGTTATGCGTCCTGTTATTACGTCATGATCCGAAATGCCATCTAAAGCAATTATGTCTGAACAAATATCGCGATTATTTGTTAATATTAAGTCTATATTGTTGGCAGTACTCGATGTGCGACGCGTGGGATTGGTAATGAGTTGCGAAAGTGAAAAATCAAGACATGATTGAAGAAACATGTTAGCTTCAGTTTCACTCAAAATTACCCAGTTACTGCTAAGCAAAGTACTGTGCGGCTGGTGGTCAATGAGCGGTCCCGACGGGGGGCCGCCCATTTACCATTGCGATAGATAGATGCAACGCTCCTAGATCAGCTCAAACACAAGCATAGATTATACCATTCTTTATATAAAAATTGGCGACGTGACTGCATTTATAGAATTCAAAAATACCGTAACCGAATTAACAGTGTTATCAAGCGCGCAAAGTTAGACTACTTTGAAAAGTTATTCACACGTGTTTCTAACAACCCCAGGCAAACCCGGAAAGAGGTGAGAATCCTTACAGACTGCAGTGCTCATACCGGCATCAGCCATGTTTCCTCGTCACTAGGAAACCTTAGCGACTGTATAGCTGCCGATGCACTGAACAACCATTTCATACGCAGTGGAGAGTACACGCCAATTTCCCCCCCTGGACCAGGCCTAGTTTTTCCTAAACCTGCGATACTGAACTCATTAGCAATGTCACCAACTACACCGCTAGAAGTTGAGGAATTGATAGCAAACCCCAGTAACAACACAGCTGCTGGCTTCGATTATATTAAACCAGTTCATATTAAATATGTTTCCAATCACATCTCTGGCGTTCTAACCCACGTTACTAACATTGTGTTTCAGACTGGGATACTTCCAGATTACCTCAAAATAGCAAGAGTCTGCCTAATTCGTAATGGTCTGAGAGATTATTCAGCCAGTAATTTCCGCCCTATATAAGTTCCCCCCTTATAATCAAAAGTTCTTGAAGGTGTCATTAGGGTGAGACTGGGAGGCTTTTTGAACAAGCATAAAATAATCAGTGGCGAGCAATAAAAAAACAATAAAACTGAACAGGTATTGCTGAACATTAGAAATTAAATAATAGAGAGTATAGAACAACGACTGTATACAACATGTATATTTCTGGATCTTCAAAATGCGTTTGATTTGGTAGACCATGAAATATTATTGACCAAGCTTTACGACTGCGGAATACGAGCAGTTGCATTAGGCCTAATGAGAAGTTATTTAACTAATCGTTCCTAATATCTTACAATAAATAATGCATCATCGTCAGTAATGGAATATTCTTCAATATGTACATCAACCACATATTCAATACACCAAATTCACCAAAATTAATCATGTTCGCAGATGATGCAAATATTTTTTTCTCTGGCACATCGCTCACTCCACTTCGAGATGCAGTGAATAACCACCGCAACTTATTGTCCCCTGGCCAGATACTAATGAGTTACGGTTATTAGTATTCGGAACACAGGTTGGAAGCATGTTCAAGTGAGTGTTTTGCTAATTTTCAATCTTATGGAGCCGACCACAGCCCACAGATCCATAATTGCGGTGTGTTGCCACCTTCGCTAAAATGTGGCAAGCTTGCAAACAAATGCACTTTCCATTCATGGGACCAAATTCATTTAACAACATCCAAGTGGCGTCCTTTTGAGCAGCTTATTTCCGCAGAGCTTCATATTCCTTCCCTGATATTTCCTGCGAGAACCAACGCGTTGTCTACTGCATTACTTCAGTATCGAAAAAGAATTAAGAAAAAAATTAGTTTGACCTTCCACCTCTCTGAACAAGACGAAATTCGTTGCCGCGATATCTGCCACACCAAGACCGCCGGCACGCTGCGTGCATTCGTTTTGTCGTCCTAATGGAGGAGATGGCTGCAGAAATTACTGCGGCTTTCCCTGACGTGGGCATCGCTGTTGCGCATATTTGAAGTTTTGATTAGAAAATTGTGTGGGGTGTTGTGGCTCGAAGCGCATTTCCAAGCCCACTGATGTCCAGCAATTCTGGAAGGCGTTTAAAGTAGTATAGACACCTAACATTTGGGTCGGTGTTCATTTGTTTGTAATTATGCCTAAGATATTATTTTACATAGATTACCGGTGGGATTCTCATAGGACCGGTAAAAAATTTGCAATCAATTTTCCTTCTCCAACTGTTCAGGTTTTGGTTTCAACAGCCAGATGATAGATGTGATGTCAAAGTGTGGTTATAGGTCTGGTGAGTCATGAAAAAACTGCAATGTTATCGCTGCCTCTACTCTCGTTGTCATTCCGGCTCTTGAAGAAGGCTGGCTTCAGCACTGCAGTGAATTAAAAGGTGAATTAACACGATGAAGCGGCCATTACATCGATGTTTTTCCATGTCTCACGTGACATAAAACCATACTTTGACGTCACAGCCATCGTCCGACTGCTTAAACCAAAACAGAATGGCAGAAAAATTATAACAAATTATTTAGCGGTCTTAGGCAAATGCCCCACTTCATTCATGCATGTCTTCAGCATCATTGTAGAGAAGCAAACCTGCCATCATGCTTCACTACCATTCTAAATACAAAATCACAATTCCAAACAACAATTAAAAATCACTGACTGTGCTAACAAAGTCGCACCATACACCGCCCCCAGAATTTTAACCACATACCTACAAAATACCCTGCATTAAAAAAAAACACACCATGGAGTCAAGGATATGAGGCTATAGGTAGAGAACAAGTCTCTCGAACTTCCCAAGATACACAGCTCCAAGTTTCATGGTCCCCTGAGGACAGACAGTTCTTTCAAAACTAAACGCAGAAAATTAAGGAGAGAAAGCAACTGCTTAAAATAACTACTGAAAAACAAATAACAGCTTTTCACCTCTCTTCACACGCGCTTTCTCTGTCTAGCCGGTGCGGTGTCTCAGCGGTTATAGCGCTCACCTGCTGACCCCAAAGACGTGTGTTCGATCCCGGTCGGGGCGGTCCACATTTAGTGGAGGCCAACTGCCAGAGGTCCGCCTACTGTGCGATTTCAGTGCACTGTAAAGAACGTCAGGTGGTCAAAATTGCCGGAGCCCTCTACCACAGCGTCCCTCATAGCCTCAGCTGCAATGGTACGTTAAACCCCAGAAAGTAAAACAAACCAATTTTTTCCACACAACAAGCAGACCTTCAAGCAGTAACACCCTCCCTAAGACCACGATCCTCCTGAGTGCCCTCAAGTCTCCATGGCCTCAAGGACGCCAAACCTGTGGCGCAAATTCAGACTTACACATACTCGCTGGGAACTCCCCAGAGCCGAGAACCGTCCCGCCTCACAAACTTCAACGCCTCTATTCCTCGGAGGACATGCCCGCTCCACCTCCAGAACTACAGGCAACTAGTTGGTCTTTACTCGCCAAACACATTCAACTGTACGCTGGATGCATTCTATGAGCGTTGAGCCGGTAAGTCCTTCTCAAGCTCTATCATCCCAATAAACAGACTGAGACCACCAGTCTAGGGCAGTGGATTAACAACATTGATTTCTTTCTATTCCTTCTAGACAGAGCTCCGCTCTCCCGTTTACGCCCTCGGATACAGGGCTCAGTGTAATGCAGTTCGAAGGGTGCACACTCTTGACGCAGTGCAGGCGAGGTTAGCAGGCACTCCAGGTGCGGCTTTTAAACTCTTCCAACGAACCTAAACGTAATGACGAGCGCTGCTTCCGCTATAATGTTGCTTGACACTGCGTTATGCAGCGTCGAATTCGAAAGAAGACATTCACTGGCGAAACACACCGCCCTCCGTGGACTTGAATGGCATACACCTGATAGAAATAAATACTATAATTTCTGTGAAGGACGAAATATTGCATTTAGCAAATAACAATTTTGGCCCTTTCCTTCTGAGCATTTGTCGACAGTCGATGTGGGTTGAAAAGCAAGGCTATCGAGCCTTCCACAGATAGCGAGTGGTAGAAGAGTGCATTGTAACCTGCCGAAAATTCATCCCCCGCCAATCAGCGATTCGCACTCAGCAGGGTCTGTACCACCTGCCCAACCAGAAGGCCTCTGATCTTCTGTGATTTCGTTTGCTCAAGGAACACATCAATCACAGACATATATGCAAGCAATTTTTTCTACGGCGGCTAATCTATGCCGCGAAGTTCGGCATGGAGGCATTTGCTTTTCCGGACCAAAAGGCACAGTAGACGAGTGGGAGTGTTTCGTGTTGATTTATTCCTCTCTCCTAATAAACAGCCATCCCATAGGGAACGAAAAAAAAATTGCTGGGGTTTGAAGAGAAAGAAGTTGTTCGGTGTCAGAACGCCGGCTTCATGTCTCTGCAGTTTTTTTTATATTTTGTGTCATAATTAGGGAGGCGCCGCTCCCTTTGTGCCACGGCGATGGAAGTGGAGGCCGTTGTGCCTTCTGTGGATCCCGGTGGGTCGGCAACGGCAGCCCAGAGGAAGCGCCTGTACGCCCCGAGTGACGCAAGCAGCCAGGACACCGTTTTGTACGGTGATGACTACTCGACTCCTCGAAGTGATGACTCCTCGACCGACGATGGGTTCGTACCCGTCGTTAGTAAGAAGGCCAAGCGCAAGCTGCGCAGACAGAGTCGATGTCAACGACATCTTCAAGTATGGATACGATCATCAGGGCGCGATGTGGCGCGGCACATACAGCCTTGTTCGTGCCATTGGAGTCAACGGACAACTTAAATCTCCTAAACAGGCAAGCTATTTATGTGTTTCTTGAAAGCCTCGTACCAGGAGAGATTAAAGACGTTAGAATAACTCCCCACAAGAACATCATTGCCATTGATGTCATGAAGCGAAGCCAGCTAGACAGTTTTGCCTCCATCACCAAAGTCGGCAATTTCAGTGTACGCCCTCTTATTCTACAAGACAGCGGAACCACGGCTGGCGCAATTTACAACGTCGACATCGCCATCCTGACGCCGACTTGCCCATCTTAATCAAGCCGGCAACCAACACCATTTCCATAATGCAAGTTCAGCGTCTTTGAAGGTCTACATGCATCAAGCTGACGTTCAAGGGTGACTGTATACCATCATACGTGAAGGTGGGGCACTTTCGTCACCCAGTTCGTCCATTCGTGCCTAAGCCGCTACAGTGTAGGAAATGTAGGAGGATTGGCCATGTGAGCGGCGTCTGTCACAACTCCATCGTGTGCCCAAGATGCTCCGAGCCACACAGCGGCGACAGTTGCCGGGCGACTGCCTTGAAGTGCGTCAACTGTCGTGGCCCTCACGACTCTTCCTCGAAGGACTGCCCTCGCCTAAAGACCGAGAGGGCGGTACTGAAGCAAATGGTGCGTGACCATTCCACCCACAGAGAAGCCGCTGCAAAGGTGCGACGACGTCGTTCGCGCCGCCGCCGAAGGTCGTTGAAGGAAACAAATACCTTCGAAGAGAAGACCCCAAGCAGCACTTCAGTTTGTCCGCCTCCACCGACAACAGATCAGGAAAGCCCGGCGATCGGTGACTCACGCCCTGCTGCCTCTGATACCATGTGGCCACCACAACCAAAGCCTAGAGCGCGCACTGCGTCAAGTACGTTGCCGAACCCCATGTCAGCGACACCTACGACTGATCTGGGCAAAAGGCATGATTCTGACCATGGCCAAGTTATGCAAGTGATTGGAATCCTCACGTCACTGATGAATGTCATGCGTGATCTGCTATCCAGCTTACGCACACCAGTAGCACAAAACGGTTTGCAAGTACTGGACGCGCTAGAGCCAGTTCTTGCAGCTCTACGGTAGAAGACACCATGGCTCCCCCGGAACTATCTTTTCGAAAGAAATTCAAGAAAGCTTTTATTTTTCAGTGGAATGCCCGTGGGCTCCAGTCCCGGATTTCAGACACAACCGCTTCCCGTTCTGGTGATCTGTGAACCGAATCTCCCATTATTTAGCGATTATCCCCGCCCTTTCACAGAGGGCCCGTGGCCCAACCTCGGCCCGTAGCCCCAACAGCTGACTACCTTCCAAGGCTCACAAGGCATTGTTTTGTCTTTCCGAGAGACTGCCATGCTGGCTAGATTGTGACTTTGTCTCTCGCTCCTTCTCCCTTCCCTTTTATCCCCTCATTCCCTTCCCCAGTGCAGGGTAGCCAACCGGAAACCTTTCT
>NC_143014.1:367823270-367863270 GCF_055824585.1 Amblyomma mixtum | reverse complement strand
TGTACGGTGCGGTTCAGGTGTCCACCGAGATGACAGAAAATTGGTTTGGTTTGGTTTATGGGGTTTAACGTCCCAAAGCGACTAAGGCTATGAGAGACGCCGTATTGGATTGCTCTGGAAATTTCGACCACCTGGGGTTCTTTAACGTGCACTGACATCGCACAGTACACGGGCCTCTAGAATTTCTCCTCCAAAAAAATTCAACCGCCGCGGCCGGGATCGAACCCGCGTCTTTCGGGTCAGCAGTCGAGCACCATAACCACTGAGCCAGCCATTTCCTTTCGTCAAAAACCGTTGCGTTCAAAGGGCAATTAAGGCATCGCGCCAAACGGGTGGTGGCGTTCCGTGGACTCCCTGGCAGCGCTACAAGACGCTGTCGCGTTCCAGTCCTAAAGGCGAAACTTAAGCGTCATTAATTAGCAGTTAGTTAGTGTTTAGTCATTATCAGTAATTCGTCATTAAGTTGTAATTGTCATTAGTTCGTCATCATTTATGTGTGACGTCATACGGTGGTGCCGTCACCCGTGTGACATAAGCAAAATGGTGCTGAAAACGCTTTCGCCCCTACGCACTTTAGACAGTCAAAGTGCCCCCTGAATTTTTTAGTATCTGGAACAGAGGTTGGAAGCATGTTCAAGTGAGTGTTTAGCTAATTGTCAATCTTATGGAGCCGACCACAGCCCACAGAACCATAAGTGCGGTGTGTGTTGCCACCTTCGCTAAAATGTGGCAAGCTTGCAAAGCAATGCACTTGCCATTCATGAAACCAAATTCATCTAACAATATCAAAGTTGTGTCCTTTTGCGCAGCTTATTTCCACAGAGCATCATATTCCTTCCATAATATTTCCTGCCAGAACCAACCCGTCGTCCACTGCATGACTTCACTATCGAAGAAGAATTAAGAAAAAATTTAGGTTCACCTTCCACCTCTGTGAACCAGACGAAATTCAGTGCCGCGATATCTGCCACACGAAGACCGCAGGCACGCTGCGTTCATTCGTTTTATCGTCCTAATGGAGGAGATGGTTGTAGATGTTACTGCGGCTTTCCCTGACGGGGTGTGATGTGCACACCACACCGGTGAGGGATTTCTGGAACGCGGCGTGTCGGCAGTGGTGCGTGGGACAGCGGAGCGCTGGACGTGCCAGTCCCGCGTTGCGCGTGTGCGCGTGCGAGTGGTGTGCGCGAGGAAGGCACGAGGAGCGTAGAGCTACGTGTCAGAAATCCGAGGTGTTGAGGAAGACACCGCAGCACAAGTCTGGTCGTTCAAGCGTGGAAGTGGCAGCTGTCGGACGTTGGGTTCGAGCTGCCAGTGGCTTCCCTTGGATCTGTGACGCAAGATCATTAAGCCTCATTCAAGCGTGGAGGTGGCAGCCGTCAGACTTCGGGTTTGTGGTGCCGTGAACCTCCCTGAATCAACGACGCAGGCCTACTTCATCCATTTCGAGGTCGGAAGAGGCAGCTGCCAGGGCTTCCTGGGATAGGCTGCACAAGCCTACGGTGTTTGTGGAACGCCGTCGACAGAACCTGGCTACAGTTTTCCTGCTCCAGCTGCCCACTTCTTGGGGGCGACTGACAGGAGTTTGTCAGCGTCTCCAGTGCCCATCTCCGTTCCTATCTCCTGGCTCTCTACCATCTTCTCCCTGAACGCAACGCCAGCGGCGCATCGCAACTCCCCAACCCGCGTCTCTGCTGTCCGCAAGGCATTCCCGCACCACCTGGGACACTTTGTAGCCGGTGAACTCTGTCCTTTTTATCTGTTGTGTTTTACGCGTGCCTAGTGTGTGTTTTCCTTAGTGTTTTCGCTTCTATTGGCTCCCTTTCCTTTAAAATATAAACACGGCTTCGTTTTGTTTTGTTTGATTTCTTTGTTCTTTCTTTCGAACCTGCACGCGAAAGCGTTCCCTTCAGCAGTCGGGGACGCGTCCATCCGATTCGCGACACGGGGGCCGCGCTGCTGCGCATATTTGAAGTTTGGATTACAGAATCGTGTGTAGTGTTGTGGCTCGAAGCACATTTGCCAGCCCAGTGATGTCCAGCAATTTCGGAAGGTGCTTAAAGGAGTATAGACACCTAACATTTGGGTGGGTGTTTATTTTATTTTTAATGTGTGTGATTATGCGTAAGGTATTATTTTACGTATATTACCAGGTGGGATTCTCCTACGACTGATATAAAATTAGCAATCGATTTTCTTCCTTCAACTGTTCAGGTTTTGGTTTCAACAGCCAGGTGATGGCTGGGATGTCAAAGTGCGGTTATAGGTCTCGTGAGGCATGAAAAAACTGCAATGTTATCGCTGCCTCTACTCTCGTTGTCATTCCGGCTCTTGAGGAAGGCTGACTTCAGCTCTGTAGTGAATTAAAACATGAATTCAAACGATGAAGTGGTCATTACATCGATGTTTTTCGATGTTTCATGTGACATAAAACCGCACTTTGACGACACAGCCATCGTCCAACTGCTGAAACCGAAACAGAATGAAAGAAAAGTTGTACCAAATTATTTAGCGGTCGTAGGCAAATGACACACTAGATCCATGCATGTCTTCAGCATCATTGTAGAGAAGAAAACGTGCGATCATACTTCACTGCCATTCTAAAAACAAAATCACAATTCCAAACAACCATTCACCGTCACTCACTGTGCTAACAAACTCGCACCGAACACCGCCCCAGGAATCCTAACCACATACCTACAAAATACCCTGCATTCAAAAAAAAACACCCCGTGGAGTCTAGAATACGAGACCATAGGCAGAGAACAACAGTCTCTCGAACTTCCCGAGATACACAACGCCAAGTTTCGTCGCCCCCTCAGGACCGACAGTTCTTCCAAAACTAAACGGAGAAAATTAAGAAAGAAACTGCTTAAAATAACTACTGAAAAACAAACAACAGCTTTTCACCTCCCTTTGCACGCACTTTCTCTATCTAGCCGCCGCGGTGTCAGAGCGCTTATGGCGCTCACCTGCTGACCCCAAAGATGTGGGTTCGATCCCGGCCGCGACGGTCCAATTTCAGTGGAGGTGAAATGCCAGATGTCCGTGTACTATGCGATTGCAGTGCAAGGTAAAGAACGCCAGGTGGTCGAAATTGCCGGAGCCCTCCACCACAGCGTCCCTCATAGCCTCAGCCGCATTGGTACGTTAAACCCCAGAAACTAAAACAAATCAACTTTTTCTAAACAACAAGCAGACCTTCAGGCACTAACACCCTCCCTAGGACCGCGATCCTCCTGCGCGCCCTCAAGTATCCATCGCCACAAGGACGCCAAACCTGTGGCGCTTATTCAGACTTATACATACTCGCTGGGAATTCCCCAGAGCCGAGAACCTTCCCGCCTCCCAAACTCCAACGCCTCTATTCCTCGGAGGACATGCCTGCTCCACCTCCAGAACTGCAGATAACTAGCTGGTCTTCGCTCACCAAACACATTCAATTGTACGCCGGATTCATTTTATGATTGTTGAGCCGGTATGACCTTCTCAAGCTCTATCATCCCAATAAACAGACTTAGACCACCAGTCTAGGGCAGTGGATTAACATAGATTTCTGTCTATTCCTGCTAGACCGAGCTGCTCCGCTCCCCAGTTTACGCCCTCGGATACACGCCTGAGTGTAATGCAGTTCCAGGGGTGCACACTCGCGACGCAGTGCACTCGTGGGTAGCAGGCACTCCAGGTGCGTATATTAAACTCTTCCAACGGAACTAAACGTAATGACGAGAGCTGCTTCCATTATAATGTTGCTTAACCCTGCCCTATGCACCGTCGAATTAAAATCAAGAGAATTAGTGGCGAAACGCACCGCCCTGCTTGGACTTGAATGGCATACACCTGATAGTAATCAATACTATAATTTCTAGCCCTTAAAGGGCTAAAAATTTTAGCCCTTTCCCTCTGGTCATTTGTCGACAGTCGACGTTGGCGGAAAAGCAAGGCTATCGAGGCTTCCACAGATAGCGATTTGTAGAAGAGAGCGTTGTAGCCTGCCGGAAATTCGTCCCCCGCCAATCAGCGATTCGCACTAAGAAGAGTCTATACTACGTGGCCAACCAGAAGGCCTCTTATCTTGAGCGATTTCGTTTTAGTGCTCAAGGAACTCGGCAATCACAGACATATATGCAAGCAATTTCTTCTACAGCGGCTAATCTATGCTGCGAAGTTCCGCGTGGAGGCATTTGCTTTTCCGGACCAAAAGGCACTGTGGTCGGGCGGGAGTGTTTCGTACTGATTAATTACTCTCTCCTAATAAACAGCCATCCCATAGGGAACGAAAAACATTTTGCTTGGGTTTAGCTTTGGTTAAATCTGGTAGGTTGCGTAAGCATCCATAGCGTTCCGTTCGCGATCATCACCGGTTGTAGACGATTCGGTTTCGATAGAGGCGCGGTGCGCCCGTCTAGCAGCGTCTTGAGCGCGCAAGGCGCAGTTCGCGTTCTTCATCTGTCTCCGAAGCCCGTTGTCGTTTCCTGGCTTCGTCAAGCCGACTTAGCCTCCCTTTCTGTTTATCAGGCGGCATAACGACGGAGACGGCAAGCGAGCGAACGTATGGTATATCCCTCCCCACCGTTCTCCAGCCTCCTCTCCACACACCGCAGCTAGCGACAGCGCGGCGAAGGCAGCGCCTTCACTCGGCAGCGGCGCGGCTACAGCTGTAGTGCGCCGCGTCTCGCCCCGCCCTTCAAGGTCAAAGGTGCCTCACGGCCGCCTCGACACGAAGGGCTGAAATCTGTCGAATAATAAACGCAATAAAAAAAACTCTAAGGATTTCTTGCGTCACCTCCAACTGCATGTAAAGGCGAAATCGGAGTTGCCGTTATTTCACCAAGTTTTCTCTCTACGTATGGGTCGAAGCACAAGTTGCAAGCTTGTTATGGCTGTTTTATTAAATCATAAAATGTCTTTTCCCTTCGGAGAGAGCACATTCTACGAACACATTCCCATTGTCAGCGAAATGTAAAGCAAAGTCAACATAGTGAACCGAGGCTGCTCTAAATGCAAGTGTTCATGGTCCCTTGCGTGCTGTAATTGAGATAAATAAATCAGCCCCACCTCTCCGGCAAATCATTAGACAACTGGTAAGTTCTCGGACTATAGATGCCCAAAAAGGTGAACTGTAGCTTCCTATACCTGCAGCCCCAGTCTAATTCTGTATTGTCGCGGTCCAGTCCAAGTCTTGTTTTCGTTGTGCACCGGCCGGCACGTTTCCCGTGTCGGCTTCAGAATAAAGCGCTGTATATAGCCAGGGAATAAAAACTTGATACCTTCCCACAATCGATAAATCATGGAAGCCAAGCCCCGAAAAATGCAGTACATTAAACACACTATCCTCTTTTCTCGGCAGGACCAAACTCTCAGAAGAAAATACTTCCAAACCTTGGTCAGAAATCTTCATCTCCAAAGTGAAGAGTGAACAGCGAAGCAAGGAGAAGGACTTAGGAAACGGTTTCTGTAAAAGCTCATACGGCCGACCCGCTCCCTTAGCTGGGGATTCGCTTAGCGCTGGCAGATCCTATTCTTTCATCTCCGGTTCCACTCCTACTCACTGTTATCCCTTAGAGCATTAAATTTTTTTTCAGTAGATATCCTTTTTTTTTAGTAAATACCCTTTCGGTGCAATACCGTATTTTTATTTTACAACGGGCTTTCGGGTAGTACGGAAAAAGTATAATGTTTTAGACCTCCCACTACGAACTACGTAAATTGTCCCCGAGGTAGAGAAAGAGAAAGAAGAAGCGGAAGACCAAGAGGAAGAAGAGAAAGACGTGCCACAGAATGGCGTCTGCGCAGCGGCCGATGGATTCTCCTTCAAGCAGCACTGAAGAGCTAGAAGCTCGTTATGCTGCCACCCAGAGGAAGATCGACAATGCTCTCCGTCAGATCACATTCCTCGACCGGCAGATCAGCGACCTAAAGTGCCATTATCGGCTCGCCTTGGAGAACCAAGGAGAACAATGTGCCGCCAATATCAGACTGAGGCGGGCCGCAGTGAAACACATCAGGAGCATGTACTACCACTACGTGGAACTCAAACAAGCTGAGCTGGACACCATCAGGAGGCGGTGAGAAGAAGTGCGCCCAACGCCCAGCGAATTCTCCTCCAGCAGCGACGAGGACGAGGACTAGTCAAGGCGCCCTGTGAACCCGGTGCGCAGCTGCTCTGCAGGCCTCTTTGTGGATGTCTACGAGGGCCATCGTGTTGGTGAGAGTCTCAGTGGGACTGCATACGAGTCGCTGTCCGACTTCTGGACACTTGAAACTTCCTTCACTGCAACATTGTGGCCTGAAGCTCTTTACAGTGTCCATGTTGTAACTCTATGAAACCGACTGCTTTTGTGTGTCTGTCAGGGCCTACTTTCTGTGCATTCATCAGTGAGGAGAAATTGCTCTTGACAAACAAGGTGCCACAACTTTGATGAACTGAACTAACTGAATGTATTTAGAACAAATAAAGGCTGCCAGTAGCGCGCAGAAAATCGCACGCTCGGTGAGATTTCTTTTCCTTAACTACACAAAAAACAACCTAGAGTCATCGGCATTGTTCCAGGCGGTGAAGGGGCCGCGTTGAGAGCTGCAGCTTGCCCCCTCTCTCCATAGCACTGCACAATTCGAGGCGCATATGGCCCTAGCGCTACATGATGACACCAGGGGAACCCGCATTGACCGGTAGGTGAACGCGTAGACCCCTCATAACGGACGCCGAAATGTAAACTTGGGTCCTCCTTCCCACCCGAGGTTTCATCCTTAGAGCTACCGCAGCTAACCGCTTCCCGAGTAACGGTATCGTCAGGAATTTGCAGTGCATTCATAGAACAGGAAGTCATCTGCTGGCCCAGCGTCCCATACTCTAGGATCAGCCATAGACGGCGCTAATAGGACTCCTCCTTGATGAACTCCTTGGCTTGTTCAGAAACCTTCCCTCCTCTTCTTGCAATTGCTGACGAGATCGGTCTCCCTGGTTGCTGTCTCTTCCAGCATGACAGAACCACTGCCGCGTTCATTAGCTCCTCTTGTTCTAGATGAGCACTGCTGTATTCGCTGCTGGAGCACCGCGGTAAAAGTCACCTTTACCTCCGTCTCATCGACGCGTCCAGCTGCCTTCGCCGGCTTCGTGTGCGGCAGCGTTGCAGACACTGCCAAGCATTTGTTTTTTTATTGCGAAAGCAATACTGCTCGCAGTTTGAGTCGTTCAGCGTCGTCCCGGCGGCGTCACCACGTTTGACCTTTAGCATCACTTCCCCTGTGACGTCAGGCCAGACGGAGAGGGACAGAGCCCCAACTCGTCTCGTTGCGGTCGTCCCAGCGTAACCACTGTGGACCGAGCAGCGGCTGGGCGCCGCTGCCACGAATAAAAAATTAAAAATAAAAAGTGAAACAAAAATGAAATAAAAATAAGAAATAAAAAATAAAAAAAGAAACAGAAAAAAAAAACGAAACAAAAAATAAATCAAAAGGAAGGAAAAGGTCAGCATGGTGGCAATTGCCACCGCCCCGTTTAAAGGGGGCGCTCATATCCATCCATCGATCTATCAATCCAGCGGTTATCCGCAACCTCGGCCGCCGGCTCTGGCCGCGTAGCCCGCAGCTTCTACACAATCATCCGTTAGAGTCAGCCGCTCGTTTTGGCCACCGAGGCACGCATACATCTCCCAGCACGTGGGGGCCCTCGTGTTGCGAGTATAATGCCATGTAAAACAAATGGGCAAAACTTTGAAAAACATAAGCTTTACTAAGAACACTACCAGGACAAACCACCAGCCACACCCGGCGCAGCCAGGGCTATAGCTTTCGCAACTTGCCGGGCTTAACGAAGCTAAGCCTCTGCCAATTTTGTTTAATACAAAAGCATTTCTAGGCTATGTCGGCGGGGTTCGTGTCACCAATAGATGTCCGTAGCAGTTGTGAAGTTCTCAGAAGCGGTAGCGTCAAACGACCGAAAGAGGGCAATGTGAGGATGATGCCGCACAAAGCATTACGTCGATATGATCATTAGTTATTTGTAAGACCCAAAAATGTCCATAAAGTAGGCGAAGCTGGGGCAACCAGAGGGGCCAAATTTGATAAACCGTAAGTGTGGGAGGAGCCAACGCGTAGCGCCAAAATTTAAAAACCTGAAATGGCCACTGAGATGAAATGAAGGAATAAACGGAGTTAATCCAAATCCAGTCAATGAATTAATTAATGATAATCAAAAAACCAAATTCGTGGATACGATGAAGCATCTACTTACTAATCAATCATTAATTCGATTGATTAATTCGATGTATTAATTATATCAATTACATAATTGAGTGTAGATCACCCAATCATCGACCAATCAATGAAGCATCAATCGTGTAATCAACTGATAATTAATGGATCGAAAACAATTAAACGTTCAATGAATGTAATAATCGGCATAAGTGTAATGATGCAATTGGGAACATGTAGTTGATGGACCAACGCTGTTAATATAGAGCTGATGACGTAACCGCATGACGTAATAACATGACGTTGAGGTGACGTCACTGGGCGGCGAAGCAGCGCGCCCGCCGTGCCCCCTCCGTTCTACTCCGTCCAGGGTTTTGTCATGGAGACGACTAGTGGGCATGCGCGCCTCCTTGGATCGCACCACCGCGACGGCTGCAGTGGCTCACGTGATGTGGTGACGCGAGCGGGAAAAACAAGAAAACATCTTCGCCGCAGAGGGGCGAAAAGGGGCAGAGGAGCGAGGAGGCGTCAATGCTTTCTGATTCCTTTACCGCAGTAATCTCTAACGTTCTCTGGTGTCAAAGCGCCCAGTAGCGTTTCAGCACAGTTCCCTAACTGCCGTCCAGTGGTTCATAACCCGCCGCAGTGGCTTTGCCGTTTATCGCAGGGACACGGGGTGGAATCTCGATGGGAGCAAAATGAAAGAACGCCTGTGTGCTGTGCGATGTCAGAGCGCATTAAAGAACCAGAGGTGACCCAAATATATCCTGCACTGCAGCATCCTTCACAGCTGCTCTTTCGCCCCTGGACATTAGATTCCGCTAACTACAAACCAGCGATCCTCCAAACAAATCGGTGTCCCTCCTCCAGCCAAAGGCGGCGTGTGCGCTCACATCGTAGCTCAGTGAACAACTTATCTGAGAATGGCCCCAACCACTCCACTGGGCGCACTGTGTGCCATCACATCGGCCGCCGTAGTTGCGAATACGTTAAGTGCATTCCCGCAGTTGAGGGCGGTATCGCTAAACGCGGGGTAAGGAACTTGCGATACATCACCGCTGCGCGCCCATTGCTGTGCGCTGTGATACGAAGCGACAGCTCAAGCGAGCGCTCATCGCATGGGTTTCGCTGATGCCACTGCGTGCCGGCATCTCGGCGATTAGGGGCGCATCTTGCGCCATCCACGTAGCCCGCGCGCCGCAATGCCTTTCTGGACACAACCTAAGTCGACCGCGTCCGCGCCATTCTTTTCTTCCTTTCTTTCTTTTTTTGTTTCTTTGTTTGTTCCTTCTCTTCCTTTCTTTCTTTCTGTCTGTCTGTATCTATGTGTGTGTCTCTGTGTCTGTATCACTGTCTGCGTGTGTGCGATGCGCGTGTGCGCGTGTGTGCGTGTGTGCGTGCGCGTGTGCGCATGTGTGCGTGTGTGTATGTGCGTGCATGTGTGTATGTGCGTGCGTGTGTGTTCGTGTGAGTGTGTGTGTGGGGGTAAGTGTGTGAGTGTGTGTGGATGTGTGTGTGTGTGTGTGTGCGTGCGTGCGTGCGCGCGTGCGTGTGTGCGTGTGTGTTCGTATGTGTGTGTGTCTGTGTGTGTGTATGAGTGTGTGTGCGCGTGCGTGTGCGTGCGCGCGTGTGTGTGCGTGTCTGTGTTCGTGTGAGTGAGTGTGTGGGTGTGGGTGTGTGCGTGTGTGTGTGTGTGCGCGTGGGCGCATGTGTGCGTGTGTGTATGTGCGTGCGTGTGTGTTCGTGCGTGTGTGTGTTCGTGTCAGTGTGTGTGGGGGGGTATGTCTGTGTGTGTGTGTGTGCGCGCGCGCGCGCGAGCGCGTGTGCGAGTGTGTGTTCGTGTGTGTGCGTGTGTTTCTGTATGTGTGTGTGTGTGTGCGCATGCGTGCGTGTGCGTGCGCGCGCGTCTGTGCGTGTGTGTGTTCGTGTGAATGTGTGTGCGTGTGTGTTCGTTTGAGTGTGTGTGTGCGCGTGTATGTGTGTGTGTATGTGTATGTATGTGTGTGTGTGTGTGCGTGCGTGCGTGTGCGCGCGCGCGCGTGTGCGTGTGCGTGTGTTAAAGTCCACCAAGCAGATTCCAGTCTTAAAGAAAACTGTCCCAGACTGTCCTGTCGTTTTTCTGCTGCTTTGTGCCGTCTCGTTGCGCTTTAATTCTTGCCAGCTATGAACCAACATGCCCAGGAGAGTGTTTTACTAATGAGAAGTTATTTAACTTATCGATCCCAAGATCTTACAATAAATAATCCATCTTCGTCAGTAATACAAGTTCTCAATGGCGTGCCGCAAGGGTGTATCCTTCTACCGATACTGTTCAATATGTATGTACATCAACGAAATATGCAGTATACCAAATTCTCCAAAAATCATTCATGTTCGCAGATGATACAAGTATTTTTTTATCTGGCAGATCGGTCACTCCACTTCAGGATGCAATGAATAATCACCTCAACTTATTGTCCCTCTGGACAGATACTAATCAGTTACGGTTATTAAGGCGAAAGCCTTCAATGCCCAATACTGTCGTTAGCAGCCGTGTCGACAGCCGTGTCGGCAACCATGTCGGCAGCCGTGTCGGCATGTGGTGGTGAAAATATTTTAATGAAATAGTTTAGGTGGTTGTAGCGGCGGTTGGAGCTCTCAGTCCGGAACCCTATGGGCGTAGGCTGGTGTCCGGGCCCTTTCGATGAGTTTCTTTTGACTCTTTTTTTCCGAGCCGCTCAGAGCTGCCTCCCATCCCTCCTGCGTTGGCTGGATATTAACAGTGATCGCCTGATTTCGCTGGCATGCCCATACCATATGGTACAGGTCCGCCTTGTCCCCGCAGAATTTGCATTGTGAGTTAAATGACTCCGGGTCTATGGCATGCAGTCTTCATGGCTTGTTGTAAGTGTTGGTGTGTAACTTTCGGAGGTGTTGTTCCTCCCCTTTATCTAGTGTCTTAGCCGGCGGAGGGTAGACCCGGCGGGATAAGCTTAAGGGCTGAAGTATGTCATTGTAAGTTAGCAGTGGGGTAGGAGGTTCCACGGCATCCGCCCTGGGTGCCCGGGGGAGAAATTCTCGGGCTGAGGCATGTGCGCTCTCGTTCCCTGGGATGCCCTGGTAACCTGGTACCCATATTAAGTGGTGTGGGGGTTAGTAGCCACGGGTGTAGCTGTCTTGCAGGATTTTAGCTGATAGCGGTGCGACTCTGCGCTTGAGGTAATTGCGATACGCTGTCTCCGAATCTGTGAGAATGTATTCTGAGCTAGTGTGTGCTGCAGCCAGGGTGTCGAACCGGAACCGAACCTGAACCCGAAACCGGAACCGAACCCGAATTTTTGCCCGGAACTGGAACCGAACCGAACCCAAATTTTTTTCGCCATCTTGGAACTGAACCCGAACCGGAGCGATTCAAAGGAACCGTTCCGAACCGGTTCGGGAGCAGGTTCAGCCGCCCATTTTGTGCAACACGGCATACTTTATTTTTCTTTTTCTCAGACCAAATGGCATATGCCAGCGCGTAGATTTACCCAGCGAAAGCTGTCGGCACTATGGAGTGCGAAATTGGCATCCAGTCGAAATGGCATCCAGGTCAACAACAAAACTGAAAGAATTCTCGTGCCTAGGAAGAAAGCTAATTGGCGTTTCTGCAATGTGCTTTTGGTAATTGAAAGGATTTTAAATCAGATTGACGTGAAATGTTGGATTTTATAGTATCCCCCTTTCACATGCCTACGTACAGCTTTACTCGAATTGTTAACACTGCTTTAACTCGTAAAGCACTGAGTGAGAATGGTTTCCTTTTCTTTGTGTCGAGTACCATAAATATGTGAATCGTAGGCGCAATGACCCAATCACGTTGTGAAACGTTTCCTTCCTGAAGTATTCCTTGTCTCAGATAGCAGATAATGAATAAGACCCCTCCCGATGGCTCAGTGGCTGTGGTGCTCGGCTGCTAATGCCAAGGTAGCGGGTTTGATACCGGTGGCGAGGTCGCATTTTGTTAGCGACGAAATGCTAATATGCGTGTGTGCTGTGTGCTGTGAGTGCACTCTGAAGAACCCCAGCTGGTCTATGCTAATCTGGAGTCCTCCACTGCAGCGTTCCTGATAGACTCCGCGCCGCTTTGACGCGTTAGAACACACATGATACTATTACTACAAAACAAAGAAATATACATATTGTTTTTTTTTGAAAGAATCCGAACATTATTTGTTGCACGCGACGAAAATAAACAATGAAAAGCGGGCATGTAGCAGCAGTACGACACTTAAAAAAAAATAGTGATTACACAAAGAGGCAATGCGGAAATACATGCGGTCGCTGAGATGTGAAAAACGCCTAGAAAGGTGCTACTGAAATAAAGTGTAACTGCGATCAACTGATTTTCGTTTATGTCGATGCATTGAAATTGTTCTGCTTATACGGAAAAAAATGCCAATCGCTAGCGGGCAGCTTCGTCACGCTGTTCTCAGATTGCTGTATCTTGAATTCTCTGACGGGCGGCTTATATCTGCCTCTCTGCCGCACATGAGGGAAGCCAACAATAACCGAAACCAACGAGCATAGGGGATGCACTTTTTTATGGTTTATGGGGTTTAACGTCCCAAAGTGACTAAGATTATGAGAGACGCCGTAGTGAAGGGCTCCGGAAATTTCGACCACCTTGGGTTCTTTAACGTTCACTGACATCGCGCAGTTCAAGGGCCTCTAGAATTTCTCCTCCAAAGAAATTCGAGCCGCAGCGGCCGGGATCGAACCCGCGTCTTTTGGGTCAGCAGCCGAGCACCTTAACCACTGAGCCACCGCGGCGGCTGTACTTTTTTAAAAGTAATTTGTGGTGTTCATCAATAGGAGCTTAAAGAGTAATTAGTTTTAACGGTAATTGATTAAACAGAAAAAAAACACATCCCGCCGATAGGATCCGAACCCTTGACCTTCGAATTTTGCCACCGGTGTTCTACCAACTGAGCTACGGCGATGATTTTTTGTTCTTTCATGGTATTTATTTACATTGTTTTTTATACAAAGCATATATATACATATGTGTGTGTGTATACACACACACACAAAAACAACTATTTAGAGAGCACCTAGGTTGGCGCTACGTGGCAGAAATATAATAGTAACATATTATAACTAAAAGGCCGGTAAGGATATACTGCGCATCATGAGAGGAAACCAATCCGGTACAAAGTCCTATTTTTTGTAGATGTCCGTTACCTGCAGCAACATTCGGCTAAAGCGAATTCTGGGCGAAACAACAGGTTCAACGTTGCTATCTTGCATGCGCGTTTTCCAAAGACTATGAAGTCCAATCAGAAGAATCATATCATAGGGATTCGAGTCAGGTTGGGAAACAACAAGGTAGCGCACACTGTAGGAATTTAGGAGAAAATCTTTCTTTAGCGTCCTTTGCAACACATCCCAGAACAAAATCGCGTTTTTGCAGTCTATAAAACAATGTTCAATTGTTTCAGGCAAAATGCACAAGCGACAGTTTACAGAAGACACAAAAATGTTTTTCTTATCGAGCCACGTCTGGACAGGTAGAGTTTCAGTGTGTAATTTATAGAAAAATGTTTTGGTGCAAGGAGAAATTGGCATTTTACGCACTCGCTTTAAAACATCATGACCCGTGAGCCCAAAGTAGACGGAACGATACAGTGGGGGCGGGAAGAGCATGGATATCAAATCCCTGTACAGATTTTTGCGCGAAACAGAATATAAGTACTCATTTGAAAACCGAACTGTCAAAAAACGCACGGAGGCATCAACTTCCTGCATAAAGCCTAGTAAACGGGGTCGTTCCGTAAAATTGAAAGAAACTACTAAGTTCGGAAATAGAGTCATGAAGTTAACCTGCAAGAATGCTCTAATAACCGGAAGGGAACAAGCAAGAAAAAAGAAGAAACGGGCAACCAACTGTCTTACATACAGGTGCTCTAGGCCCAGGCCTCGTGCACAAACAGGCCTGAAAAGGTTATCACGCCGCATGGGCTCAAATTTGGAGGACCAAATAAACGTCGCAAATATACGACGAAAACGCTGTATGTAATGTCTGGCGCAGTGAAGGACCTGGAGTACATAATAAATCCTTGTTGCCAGAAAGGTGTTGCAAGCCTGGGCTCGACCAAAAATTGAGAGGCGATGCGGTACAAACGTCTGACCATAACGCTCAACAGCCGGAACTCGCTCTCTCCAGTAATGGACACTGGATTTGTAGGCATCAAGTGGAACACCAAGATATTTAGGAGGCGCACAAGACCATTCTATGCCAGCGTACAGAGGTCGAGTTGTGCCCCATGAACCAAACCATAAGCCAGAACTTTTGGAGCGATTCATTTGAGCACCAGAAACGATGCCGAATTGATCTATTGTGGACCAAACATCATCAATGCTGGGCTTGTCAAGCAGAAAAATGCAAGGTCGTCAGCATATGCCAGCAATTTGACTTCATTACCCATAATAGGGAACCCATGGATACTACTGTTACGCAAAACACTCAAACAAAGCGGTTCCAGGTAAAGAGCAAAAAGCAGAGGAGACATCGGACAGCCTTGCTTCACAGAAGAGCGGATTGACACAGGGTTCGAGAGCTGGCCACTAATGATCAATCAGGAGCAGACACTCAGGAAAAATTTGTACAATCTGTGTGAAATGGAATGCGAAGCACCTGGTTTATATGCGGATGAATTAGCTAGTATCAAAAGTGAGTTACAAAGATTTGATGCAGAAGGTTACCGGGGTGCCCGTGTTCGATCTCGTACCAAGCGTGATTTGCAATGTGAGCACCCGACACGACAGGCTTTGCTTGATTAGCGCCGTCATGCGACTGCAAAGTTTTTTCGGGGATGATGTCCAATGGCACACTAGTGTCCAGTACAAATGAGGTGATGACCGTGTTTCTAGATTATTACACACTCTTGTTTAGTGCTTCACCTGATGTGCATAATTCGGAAGTTTTGGCGTATTTCAGCACCTTAGTGAGCCCTTTATCAGAAGATTATTGTTCTGTTATTAGCGGCTCTTTCACGCAGGAAGAGGTGGAACATGCAATTGATCAGTTACCTGTCTCAAAAACGCCTGGTCCTGACGGCGTTTCAAGCGAATTTTACAAGGCTTTTAAATCTATTCTCACTCCTGTCCTGCTGCGGGTCTTCAAAGTGGGGCTCGATATAGGAGCCCTTCCTCAGTATATTACAAAAAGCCACACAGTCCTAATTCCGAAAACTACTGATGAAGGAAAACTGCGCTCCGTAGAAGGTTATCGGCCCATTACATTGGCAAATGTGGATTACTAAATTTTTGCTAAAGTCTTCTCAAATCGCCTGCAATTTGCAATGTCGGTACTCATTGGAGCTCACCAGACTTGCGGTTTGAGAGGCCGCTCCATTCAAAGTAATGTTCACATTGCGCGGACAATACTTGAATATTCCTCCAGCTGTCATGAGCAGCTTGCCCTCCTTTAGATTGACCTTGCGAAGACATTTGACCGCGTTCGCCCTTCCTTTCTGTTTTCACTTCTAGAGCGAGCAAACGTGGGTTCTACTGTATTCAAGGTGCAACTTTGCTACAGCAACTGTTCAACACGATTGAGCTACGGCGATTATTTTTTTCTTTACTGCATGAAAATAGTGCCGAAAAGGAAAATCGGAGTAAGCCCATGCCACAGAACACCAGGCTGTGCAATACGAGCCCACCATGCCCCTGCAAATCCCCACCTCCCGAAACATCAGAAGTCTGAGAGGCACACCCATGCATCTAGATAGGGGAGCCAGCAAGGCGGCCCTTCCAGGGCAACTTATAGTCCCCTCACCGAAGCGCACTGCTCACGGATCAAAGATTTCGATGACCCCTGTGATTCGGCGGTGGTCCATCATACGGCTCTTGACACTAAACAGTCACAGCAACACAAATAGATCACACGGCACAACACAGTTTTTCTCCACTGAAAAAAAAACGGGTACTAATCAGTGTGATTTCAATGCCCTTCTTCGGTGCACGTTCGCCGTAATGTCCCAGAAGAACGTAGCATCATTGCAGAGAATAAAACAATGGTCAATAGTATTTGGCGCATTGCGCAGGCGGCAATTTACCGTCCATGACCCAAACATCTTCACAGCATGAAGTAATGCCTTGACAGGCAGCGTCGGTGTGTGAATTTTACAGAAGAACGCTTTTGCAGCAGAAGAAATAAATGTACATTCGCTTTACACATTTTGAAGCACTGGTGTTAAGGAACTCCAGAAAAGGTTGCCGACACAACAGTACTGAGAAAAAATACCCTGTAAGTACGTGAGTCGTCTGCCTTCTGGAGAGGCTATACAGGTAGTCTAAAGAAAAGCGCACAGCGAGGAGATTTAAGGTGTCCGCTAATTCCGCGCTGCGGCGACGACTGCCTAATCTTTTTGGCTTTCGGGGGTGCAACCGGGGTGTAGTGTAACCGAACCATCAGAGTGTTCACCAGCGCCACCCTCGTCAATAGCAGCGAACATAATGCGTCTTCTTTTACCGAGAGTGCCACATGAAAAACGTGGTCGAACGGTGAGGGCAGAAGCTGTGCGAGAACCCTCGCTTCGGGTTGTTTGTGTCTGAGGCGAGAGGCTTAAGGTTGGTTCACATGCAAGCGAATGGGCGACTGAGCGGCGCGTCCCAGCGAAAATTTCCAACTTGTTGAAACCTCGCCGTTCACCACCGCGACGACTCAAATACAAGTTATTGCAACGCGGCGTCAGGATTCGCTAGCGTTTTCGCGTTCTTTTGTGGAACACTTTGCAATGACACACGTGCAGCATTCACAGCATTCCACCTCAGGTAGATCGGCTGCAGGTAGATGGGGCATTTTAGACCGAAGCTATTATGCGCACGTTCCAGCGTTCCGCGTCGTAGTCGGCGTAACCGGTTGTCCAAGTAGCAGAGCGAATTAAACGCCACCTGGAAGGTGGCTGCCATGGGAAGACCCCAAGAGCGGCTAGCAGCATAATACGCCACATGCCAGGTAGCGTGTGATGAGTTGCGCTTAAACTTCGCATTACCGACAGTTGCAACCGTCTGTGAATTTTTTTTGCCAGTGAGTGCCCGGACGTGCGCCCACCAGATTATGCACGCGCACGCACGCACGCACACACACGCGCACACACGCACGCGCACACAGGCACGCGCACACAGGCACGCGCGCACACGCACACACACACACACACACACACACACACCACAGAAATTTTTGAATTTTTGAGAAAGGGGACTAAACTGCTGACGCAGTAAAGAAACCTACTACAAAAATGGCTGACGCTTAGCTAAGGTTAAGCCTAGTCAATGCGAAGCATATTGATGGCTAGGCTTGGTCGTCGCTCAAATCAGCCCTGCTTCTAGGCGGCATCCCAACACCTGGCCGCCTCGTAAGTGCCCGGAGAGCGAGGCAAGATCAGCTTTATACCGCTGCTGTAGCGTCACGTGGTCAGCTGCAGCGCCTCTGATGTGGAGCCTCCACCGCCGCGGCCGACCGCGCGATCCGGCAGCCCATCTCTCCTCTGCTGTGACGTCATGTTGTCACGTGGTCAGCCGCCGCGCCTCTGATGTGGAGCCTCCACCGCCGCGGCCGACCGCGCGATCCGGCAGCCCATCTCTCCTCTGCTGTGACGTCATGTTGTCACGTGGTCAGCCGCCGCGCCTCTGATGTGGAGCCTCCACCGCCGCGGCCGACCGCGCGAGCCGGCAGCCCATCTCTCCTCTGCTGTGACGTCATGTTGTCACGTGGTGTCACGTGGTCATGGTAGCTCCACCGCCGCGCTCGACGGGCTGTAGTGTAGCTGTAGTAATATGCTTCGTACTCTAACCCTGAGTGAGAATCGAGCCAGTGGCGGCGGGCGCAACACAGAAGCTTCGTTTACTGATGCCTTTACTCGGCCATCTTCGAAGATTCTTTTTATTGTTGCCGCATGGAATATCAGGAACCTCCCTGACCTCGTGTTGCCTTACTTTACTGGGTCGAATTCTGCGACCTCGGCATACGGCCTCATGCCACTGTCACTCCCTTGCTCTGCCCGCACATAACAATTCCTGAAGGCGCACACGTCCAGAAAGGGCGATCAGTCAGGAGGTTGAACTTTCGCAGCACATACGTTCTGAGCTAAAATGAACTGTTCTCTGAACAGTGGCCTCGCCGAAAGTGGCGATTGTGCGTGTTTATCAAGCATACAGCTTCTTCACACGCTAAGCAGTCTTATTAACAGGAAAGGTTCACACGGAATTCCGGTGTCCTTCATTACTGGCACAAATCTTATAGTGTAAGGCATGACCTCAATCTACTTTTTAAGAGACTGCTGAAGTGAGCTATGTCTCAAACAAACATAGCGTCACAAATAATTTCGTTATTCAATAGTTCCTCCTTGCTTGCAGATGTATCAATTCACTGATCATGGCGCAACCGTCCGCTTGGCTCGATGGCATGTCCTAACACGTAAGGTCGACGTTTGAAGTCTAAGAAAGGTTTTTGGGGCCTATTGAATGTACATCCTCTGAACTCGCCTTATATAAGGCCGTCAAGAAAGGCCTGGTAAGGCAGCACGTAGAGGAAGTAATGACCGATCACAACCTTGTCAGCTGCCTTCTGGAGAAGCCGTGCAGGTATTCTAAGGAAAAGCGAATACTTAGGAAATCAAGTGTATCAGCACAAAATTCCCTAACGACTAATGAGCATTAGGCACCTAATAAGCCCAGCTGCCAGGAAGTGATGGTTTTCGGTTTCGAAAAATAAAAAGCATGAAACAGGTTACTGGACGAAAACTGCACGAAAGACTCACCGTACTGTATCAAGGTAGCATGGAATTCTGTCCACGCATGGGCTCCCTTTGAAAGCGACCCAGAAAAGTAACAAAAATTCTATTTAATGAATTTACGATCGTCTTCTTGCAATGCACCAATTGCAACATATTCACAACGCAAAGTCGCATCGAAGACGTCGCAAGTTTGTGTCCGTACATACACGAAGTGCCCCCAACCAATGCAAGTCTGCTTTGTTATCATATTCTTTTCATCAGAGCAAGAGACGGAGACGACATCAGCATAGGCCAAAATCTTAATTTTACACTGTACTAGCGACAAGCCACGATTAGCTGTTTTTGAAGAAACTGAGCTCTAGGTGGTCGAGACATATAATTCGAGTTACAAAGACGATGTAGAGCTGGAGATGAAAATAAAATATTTTTGGTAAACTCTCTAGATGTATGCTGCAGGTATGCCAGAGTGTGTGTGTGGGGGGGGGGGGGGGGGTGGGAGGGGGGGTGACTGGCAAGGCGCTTTCTAAGTGACAGAATGATGTCTTGGCTGTATATACCTGCAAATAGAAGACAACTTCCGCTCATAGTGGGCGCATGCAGCGGTCCTGATGGCGCCCGCTTAAGCATTTTGCGCCGGAGAAATTCCCGATTTACCCAGGCTTCAAGAGAGACCTATTATTCGCCTGACGGGGACTGCGAAACTGCTGAAGATGAAAGGTTTTGTAGATGAAAAATCCGTCAGCTTTTCTTTTTATGTATCCCATCAGATAGAGTCTAGTATATATTGTCACGTAGTAGTGACTACAGTCCGGCGAACAGGAAAACAACGAGGATGTCTTCGAAACGGAACTCTTTATTTGGGCTGACTTGCGCCCGCAAAGAACTGAATCACTCGGCGGCGGCGTAGCAACAAGCGTGCTCGGCGGTCGTCGAACAGAATAACCGCCGCTGTCTGCCGTGCTCTTTTTAAAGCTGATAGCGAACATTCGAGATAAAGCTTTAGAAGTTACTAGAACATTCTGGCGCAAACTAGAATTGGCTCCGTCCGGATGCGATCAATCGAGATAAATCTAGGCGCCTCTTGCGTCACAAACGAAGCGATAAAGCGGCGCGTCGGCAGCTTTGAAGCATGAACAAACAAACACTACAAACGAACGCTACAAAGATTCGCGGCATTATGCATAGCCGGTGTACACTAATTCTGAGTTCATTTGATTTCGCGGCTCTTGCGTAAATTTAAATCTTTTTGCCGCGGACAGTAAAACATCTCGCATTCAGCAAATTTTGCAGTGCGGTTTTACATGCTGATATCACAAAGAAAAGTAAACAGCAAAACAAGGTTCAATAAAAACCTACGTTCAGAATTTTTTATATTTTGAACCCGTTTGAACCGGTTCGACGCTATCCGGAGCGGTTCGAACCGGAACGGAATGTCGCTCCGGAGCCGAACCCGGAACTGAACCCGAAAGGCATGAACCCGAAAAAATTCTGGTTCGACACCCTGGTTGCAGCTAGAGCAATCGCCACTTCTTCCGCAGCTGCAGTATGTCCTGGGTAGCCAGTACTAGTCCGTCGACTGTTGTATCTTGGTGCACTACCGCGACGGCCGTCAATCCCTGCTCGGGACCCGCCGCATCGACATAGAACACGCCCTCGCGCCCGCCGTAGTGTCTTTTCATCGCTTCGGCACGTGCTTGTCGTCTTGACTGGTGAAAATCGGGGTGCATATTTCTGGGTAGTGGAGCTGCCTTGAGTTGTCCTCTCCATGAGGCTGGGATGTCGGTTTTGGTGTCTAGCTGTCGGGGCCAATTGATGTTTAAATCACTCAGGACTTGTCGGCCAGTCCGAGTTGTGGAGAGCCGTACCACCTGCGCCGTAAGGTGTGCCTCTATCAGCTCATCTATCGTGTTGTGCACACCCAGTCGCAAGAGCCGGTCCGTCGATGTCGCAAGAGGGAGTCCCAGGGCCTTCTTGTAGGCTGTTCTGATTATGATGTCGAGGTTTTTGATGTCACGCTTCTTGAGGCGGAGGTAGAGCGCTACGTAGACGACGCGGCTTACAACGAAATCCTGCACAACTCGCAGAGTATCGTCTTCTCGCATCCCTGATTTGGGCGTAGTTATCCTGGCGATAATCCTAGCGACTTGCTCGCTAACGCGCCGTAGTTTCTGGAGGGTGAGGAGGTAGTTGCCGTTGTTATTTATGTACAGACCCAGTATCTTGAGGGTTTGAACTTCCTTGATGGGTGAGTTGTCTACGCGGATGTTGATATTGTCCTGATTCTTACGCTGACGGAAGACTATGAGTTCGGATTTTTCGGGTGAGCACGTTAGTCCACACGCCCGTGCATAATTTTGAACTTTTGTCGCCGCTGTTTGTAGTTGTTCTTTAATCATTCCCATACTTCCTGTGGTTGTCCAGATGGTTATATCATCAGCGTACAGGGCGTGGCGTATGCCCTGTACCTGATGCAGAAGGTTTGGTTTGGTTTATGGGGTTTAACGTCCCAAAGCGACTAAAGCTATGAGAGACGCCGTAGTGGAGGGCTCCGGAAATGTCGACCACCTGGGGTTCTTTAACGTGCACTGACATCGCACAGTACACGGGCCTCGAATTTCTCCTCCAAAGAAATTCAGCCGCCGCGGCCGGGATCGAACCCGCGTCTTTCGGGCCAGCAGCCGAGCACCATAGCCACTGAGCCACCGCGGCGGCTTTGATGAAGAAGAAGGTGTGGGAGATTTAGGAGTGCAATATTGAAGAGAAGTGGGGATAGTACTGCCCCTTGCGGAGTGCCTCTCGTGCCCATCTTCACTTGCGTTGTGTGTTTTGTGCCGGTGCTGATGTTGACGGTTTTGCCCGTAAGGAAGTCGCAGATGTACAGCTGCAACGGAAAAAGATTAGCACAAGTGACTCACGACCGGAGCGGAAAAATTGCGAGACGCGGCGCTATTGTAGCCGTATGCGCAGATAGCGAGAGTGCATGGCACATTCCACTTTCTAAAGTGGGGGTGGCCGACAGAAAGCAACCCATCCGAAAGCAGGCACTGCCACACATTACTTTTTACAGCGCATCCCCGCTTTTGACAGTGCATCCCCAGCTCGTTTTTAAAGGAAAATGGTCATAATGATAACGTTGCTGGCCACGCTAGCACAAAAAAAAGATAAACAAAACGGGATTATGCGCTTAGCCACCTTACATGGTTTGGCTGATAAGACATCTACAGGCGTTCGTTTAAGATGTTGCATTTATGAAGGGCGAATGTCTAGGTGGGCTGCTTTCTTCCGGCCACCCCCGTTTCAGGAAATGGAATATTCCTGGCACTCTCGCTATCGGTGTACTCCGCAACAATAGCGCCGCATGTCGCGATTTTTTCGCTCCGGTCATGATTCACTTGTGCCATTCTTTTTCCGTTGCAGCTGTACGAGTAGACTCGCTGGCCACAGTTCGTGCCGTGGAGGTTCTTGAAGATTGTGGAGTGTTTGACATTGTCAAACGCTCCCTTGAGGACGAGTGTTAGAAGCGCTCGGTTACTGTTTGTGCGTGCGGGATCAATGACTTCGTGTTTGATTTGCAGAAGCACATCATGGGTGGACAAGTGCGCCCTAAACCAAAACATCGTGTGTGGCAGTAGCTCGTCGTCCTCAAGATAGTTGGAGAGACGGGTGTGGACTGCCTTTTCCATGAGTTTGCCTGCGCACGACGTGAGGGATATGGGGCGCAGGTTTTCGATGCTGATTTTCTTGCCGGGCTTCAGGATAAAGTGTACATTGGCTGTTTTCCATGCTTGTAGAATGGTGCCGGTGCACCAGCATTCGTTTATGTAATCCGTGAGTTGCTGTAGAGCCTCTGTGCCGAGGTTGGCCAGAAGTCCGACCGTAATTTTTTCTTGTCCCAGGGCTGTGCCTCGGCGCATATCTGCTAGTGCTCCAATGATTTCCTCCAAAGTGAAGTCTCTATATAGGTGTTCGTTCGGTTGCCCTCGGTACTCCTTATTGTAGGGTTGTGGGTTTCTCGCTGTGCAGATATAGCGACGCGTGAGTTCATCCACGAGTTCCTGATGTGTGCCTTGAAAGCTGTGTAGGGCTCGATGCAAATTTCTGTGTTGTTCACTCTTCGCTTTCGGAGGGTCAATAAGGCATCGCAGAAGGTTCCACGTGGCCTTGGTGCCTAGGCGGCTTTTGAGGGATTCACACTTTGTAGCCAATAGGTGCGAGCGAGGTCCCATGCGTATTGCACCATGCGTTTTATAAGACCACGTATGCCTTCCCAAAGATGTAGTAGGTGGTTGTCAACAGCTGGGTGGTCCTCCGTGGTGGCGAGGGATTTTGTGAACTTTTCTTTGAGATCGAGAATGGAGGCCGCCCAATCTTCGTAACTGGTGATTTGATCCGATGTTGCTAGTTTGGTGTCCTTCCTGAATGTCTCCCTGTCTGTAATTCTGGCTTGCCCTCGTGGTTTGCAGTGCTTGTTACTTTCGAAGATAGTCTGCAGCACGTAGTGGTCACTGCCTAGCGTTTCTCCCTTATTGAGCCACTCATAGTTGCGGGCATTGCGGACAAACGTGAGGTCGGGAGAAGTATCCCGTGTTATGCTGGTGCCGACTCGCGTCGGGTGCTGCGGGTCCGTGAGTAGGGTCAAGGCCATGTCAGCGATGGCGGATGCTAGTTTTCTGCCTTTCGCTTCTTCTCTCGGGTAGCCCCACAACGGGCGAGAAGCATTAAAGTTTTATTGCGAAAGCAATACTACTTGCACTTTCACGCCGTTGCGTGCCGCGGCCGGTGACCACCATCGTGCCGCGGCCGGTGGCCACCATCGCGCCGCGGCGGCAGGGTGTCGAACCAGAATTTTTTCGGGTTCGGTTCAGGTTCGGGTTCATGCCTTTCTGGTTCAGTTCCGGGTTCGGCTCCGGAGCGACATTCCGTTCCGGTTCGAACCGCTCCGGATGGCGTCGAACCGGTTCAAACGGGTTCAAACGGGTTCAGAATATAAAAAATTCTGAACGTAGGTTTTTATTCAACCTTGTTTTGCTGTTTACTTTTCTTTGTGATATCAGCATGTAAAACCGCACTGCCAAATTTGCTGAATGCGAGATGTTTTACTGTCCGCGGCAAAAAGATTTAAATTTACGCAAGAGCCGCGAAATCAAATGAACTCAGAATTAGTGTACACCGGCTATGCATAATGCCGCGAATCTTTGTAGCGTTCGTTTGTAGTGTTTGTTGCTTCATGCTTCAAAGCTGCCGACGCGCCGCTTTATCGCTTCGTTTGTGACGCAAGAGGCGCCTAGATTTATCTCGATTGATCGCATCCGGACGGAGCCAATTCTAGTTTGCGCCAGAATGTTCTAGTAACTTCTAAAGCTTTATCTCGAATGTTCGCTATCAGCTTTAAAAAAAGCACGGCAGACAGCGGCGGTTATTCTGTTCGACGACCGCCGAGCACGCTTGTTGCTACGCCGCCGCCGAGTGATTCAGTTCTTTGCGGGCGCAAGTCAGCCCAAATAAAGAGTTCCGTTTCGAAGACATCCTCGTTGTTTTCCTGTTCGCCGGACTGTAGTCACTACTACGTGACAATATATACTAGACTCTATCTGATGGGATACATAAAAAGAAAAGCTGACGGATTTTTAATCTACAAAACCTTTCAGCTTCAGCAGTTTCGCAGTCCCCGTCAGGCGAATAATAGGTCTCTCTTGAAGCCTGGGTAAAACGGGAATTTCTCCGGCGCAAAATGCTTAAGCGGGCGCCATCAGGACCGCTGCATGCGCCCACTATGAGCGGAAGTTGTCTTCTATTTGCAGGTATATACAGCCAAGACATCATTCTGTCACTTAGAAAGCGCCTTGCCAGTCACCCCCCCTCCCACCCCCCCCCCCCCCCCACACACACACTCTGGCATACCTGCAGCATACATCTAGAGAGTTTACCAAAAATATTTTATTTTCATCTCCAGCTCTACATCGTCTTTGTAACTCGAATTATATGTCTCGACCACCCAGAGATCAGTTTCTTCAAAAACACAGCTAATCGTGGCTTGTCGCTAGTACAGTGTAAAATTAAGATTTTGGCCTATGCTGATGTCGTCTCCGTCTCTTGCTCTGATGAAAAGAATATGATAACAAAGCAGACTTGCATTGGTTGGGGGCACTTCGTGTCTGTACGGACACAAACTTGCGACGTCTTCGATGCGACTTTGCGTTGTGAATATGTTGCAATTGGTGCATTGCAAGAGGACGATCGTAAATTCATTAAATAGAATTTTTGTTACTTTTCTGGGTCGCTTTCAAAGGGAGCCCATGCGTGGACAGAATTTCATGCTACCTTGATACAGTATGGTGAGTCTTTCGTGCAGTTTTCGTCCAGTAACCTGTTTCATGCTTTTTATTTTTCGAAACCGAAAACCATCACTTCCTGGCAGCTGGGCTTATTAGGTGCCTAATGGTCATTAGTCGTTAGGGAATTTTGTGCTGATACACTTGATTTCCTAAGTATTCGCTTTTCCTTAGAATACCTGTACGGCTTCTCCAGAAGGCAGCTGACAAGGTTGTGATCGGTCATTACTTCCTCTACGTGCTGCCTTACCAGGCCTTTCTTGACGGCCTTATATAAGGCGAGTTCAGAGGATGTACATTCAATAGGCCCCAAAAACCTTTCTTAGACTTCAAACGTCGACCTTACGTGTTAGGACATGCCATCGAGCCAAGCGGACGGTTGCGCCATGATCAGTGAATTGATACATCTGCAAGCAAGGAGGAACTATTGAATAACAAAATTATTTGTGACGCTATGTTTGTTTGAGACATAGCTCACTTCAGCAGTCTCTTAAAAAAGTACATTGAGGTCATGCCTTACACTATAAGATTTGTGCCAGTAATGAAGGACACCGGAATTCCGTGTGAACCTTTCCTGTTAATAAGACTGCTTAGCGTGTGAAGAAGCTGTATGCTTGATAAACACGCACAATCGCCACTTTCGGCGAGGGCACTGTTCAGAGAACAGTTCATTTTAGCTCACAACGTATGTGCTGCGAAAGTTCAACCTCCTGACTGATCGCCCTTTCTGGACGTGTGCGCCTTCAGGAATTTTTATGTGCGGGCAGAGCAAGGGAGTGACAGTGGCATGAGGCCGTATGCCGAGGTCGCAGAATTCGACCCAGTAAAGTAAGGCAACACGAGGTCAGGGAGGTTCCTGATATTCCATGCGGCAACAATAAAAAGAATCTTCGAAGATGGCCGAGTAAAGGCATCAGTAAACGAAGCTTCTGTGTTGCGCCTGCCGCCACTGGCTCGATTCTCACTCAGGGTTAGAGTACGAAGCATATTACTACAGCTACACTACAGCCCGTCGAGCGCGGCGGTGGAGCTACCATGACCACGTGACACCACGTGACAACATGACGTCACAGCAGAGGAGAGATGGGCTGCCGGCTCGCGCGGTCGGCCGCGGCGGTGGAGGCTCCACATCAGAGGCGCGGCGGCTGACCACGTAACAACATGACGTCACAGCAGAGGAGAGATGGGCTGCCGGATCGCGCGGTCGGCCGCGGCGGTGGAGGCTCCACATCAGAGGCGCGGCGGCTGACCACGTGACAACATGACGTCACAGCAGAGGAGAGATGGGCTGCCGGCTCGCGCGGTCGGCCGCGGCGGTGGAGGCTCCACATCAGAGGCGCTGCAGCTGACCACGTGACGCTACAGCAGCGGTATAAAGCTGAGCTTGCCTCGCTCTCCGGGCACTTACGAGGCGGCCAGGTGTTGGGATGCCGCCTAGAAGCAGGGCTGATTTGAGCGACGACCAAGCCTAGCCATCAATATGCTTCGCATTGACTAGGCTTAACCTTAGCTAAGCGTCAGCCATTTTTGTAGTAGGTTTCTTTACTGCGTCAGCAGTTTAGTCCCCTTTCTCAAAAATTCAAAAATTTCTGTGGTGTGTGTGTGTGTGTGTGTGTGTGTGTGTGTGTGTGTGTGTGTGTGTGTGTGTGTGTGTGTGTGTGTGTGTGTGTGCGTGTGTGTGTGTGTGTGTGTGTGTGTGTGTGTGTGTGTGTGTGTGTGTGCGTGTGCGCGCGTGCCTGTGTGCGCGTGCCTGTGTGCGCGTGCGTGTGTGCGCGTGTGTGTGCGTGCGTGCGTGCGCGTGCATAATCTGGTGGGCGCACGTCCGGGCACTCACTGGCAAAAAAAATTCACAGACGGTTGCAACTGTCGGTAATGCGAAGTTTAAGCGCAACTCATCACACCCTACCTGGCATGTGGCGTATTATGCTGCTAGCCGCTCTTGGGGTCTTCCCATGGCAGCCACCTTCCAGGTGGCGTTTAATTCGCTCTGCTACTTGGACGACCGGTTACGCCGACTACGACGCGGAACGCTGGAACGTGAGCATAATAGCTTCGGTCTAAAATGCCCCATCTACCTGCAGCCGATCTACCTGAGGTGGAATGCTGTGAATGCTGCACGTGTGTCATTGCAAAGTGTTCCACAAAAGAACGCGAAAACGCTAGCGAATCCTGACGCCGCGTTGCAATAACTTGTATTTGAGTCGTCGCGGTGGTGAACGGCGAGGTTTCAACAAGTTGGAAATTTTCGCTGGGACGCGCCGCTCAGTCGCCCATTCGCTTGCATGTGAACCAACCTTAAGCCTCTCGCCTCAGACACAAACAACCCGAAGCGAGGGTTCTCGCACAGCTTCTGCCCTCACCGTTCGACCACGTTTTTCATGTGGCACTCTCGGTAAAAGAAGACGCATTATGTTCGCTGCTATTGACGAGGGTGGCGCTGGTGAACACTCTGATGGTTCGGTTACACTACACCCCGGTTGCACCCCCGAAAGCCAAAAAGATTAGGCAGTCGTCGCCGCAGCGCGGAATTAGCGGACACCTTAAATCTCCTCGCTGTGCGCTTTTCTTTAGACTACCTGTATAGCCTCTCCAGAAGGCAGACGACTCACGTACTTACAGGGTATTTTTTCTCAGTACTGTTGAGTCGGCAACCTTTTCTGGAGTTCCTTAACACCAGTGCTTCAAAACGTGTAAAGCGAATGTACATTTATTTCTTCTGCTGCAAAAGCGTTCTTCTCTAAAATTCAAACACCGACGCTGCCTGTCAAGGCATTACTTCATGCTGTGAAGATGTTTGGGTCATGGACGGTAAATTGCCGCCTGCGCAATGCGCCAAACGCTATTGACCATTGTTTTATTCTCTGCAATGATGCTACGTTCTTCTGGGACATTACGGCGAACGTGCACCGAAGAAGGGCATTGAAATCACACTGATTAGTACCCGTTTTTTTTTTTTTTTTCAGTGGAGAAAACCTGTGTTGTGCCGTGTGATCTATTTGTGTTGCTGTGACTGTTTAGTGTCAAGAGCCGTATGATGGACCGCCGCCGAATCACAGGGGTCATCGAAATCTTTGATGCGTGAGCAGTGCGCTTCGGTGAGGGGACTATAAGTTGCCCTGGAAGGGCCGCCTTGCTGGCTCCCCTATCTAGATGCATGGGTGTGCCTCTCAGACTTCTGATGTTTCGGGAGGTGGGGATTTGCAGGGGAATGGTGGGCTCGTATTGCACAGCCTGGTGTTCTGTGGCATGGGCTTACTCCGATTTTCCTTTTCGGCACTATTTCCATGCAGTAAAGAAAAAAATCATCGCCGTAGCTCAATCGTGTTGAACAGTTGCTGTAGCAAAGTTGCACCTTTAAGTACAGTAGATCCACGATTGCTCGCTCTAGAAGTGAAAACAGAAGGGAAGGGCGAACGCGGTCAAATGTTTTCGCAAGGTCAATCTAAAGGAGGGCAAGCTGCTCATGACAGCTGGAGGAATATTCAAGTATTGTCCGCGCAATGTGAACATTACTTTGAATGGAGCGGCCTCTCAAACCGCAAGTCTGGTGAGCTCCAATGAGTACCGACATTGCAAATTGCAGGCGATTTGAGAAGACTTTAGCAAAAATTTCGTAATCCACATTTGCCAATGTAATGGGCCGATAACCTTCTACGGAGCGCAGTTTTCCTTCATCAGTAGTTTTCGGAATTAGGACTGTGTGGCTTTTTGTAATATACTGAGGAAGGGCTCCTATATCGAGCCCCACTTTGAAGACCCGCAGCAGGACAGGAGTTAGAATAGATTTAAAAGCCTTGTAAAATTCGCTTGAAATGCCGTCAGGACCAGGCGTTTTTGAGACAGGTAACTGATCAATTGCATGTTCCACCTCTTCCTGCGTGAAAGAGCCGCTAATAAAAGAACAATAATCTTCTGATAAAGGGCTCACTAAGGTGCTGAAATACGCCAAAATTTCCGAATTATGCACATCAGGTGAAGCACTAAACAAGTCTGTGTAATAATCTAGAAACACGGTCATCACCTCATTTGTACTGGACACTAGTGTGCCATTGGACATCACCCCCGAAAAAACTTCGCAGTCGCATGACGGCGCTCATCAAGCAAAGCCTGTCGTGTCGGGTGCTCACATTGCAAATCACGCTTGGTACGAGATCGAACACGGGCACCCCGGTAACCTTTTGCATCAAATCTTTGTAACTCACTTTTGATACTAGCTAATTCATCCGTATATAAACCAGGTGCTTCGCATTCCATTTCATACAGATTGTACAAATTTTTCCTGAGTGTCTGCTCCTGATTGATCATTAATGGCCAGCTCTCGAACCCTGTGTCAATCCGCTCTTCTGTGAAGCAAGGCTGTCCGATGTCTCCTCTGCTTTTTGCTCTTTACCTGGAACCGCTTTGTTTGAGTGTAATGGGTAATGAAGTCAAATTGCTGGCATATGCTGACGACCTTGCATTTTTCTGCATTGACAAGCCCAGCATTGATGATGTGTTGTCCACAATAGATCAATTCGGCATCGTTTCTGGTGCTCAAATGAATCGCTCCAAAAGTTCTGGCCTATGGTTTGGTTCATGGGGCACAACTCCACCTCTGTACGCTGGCATAGAATGGTCTTGTGTGCCTCCTAAATATCTTGGTGTTCCACTTCATGCCTACAAATCCAGTGTCCATTACTGGAGAGAGCGAGTTCCGGCTGTTGAGCGTTATGCTCAGACGTTTGTACCGCATCGCCTCTCAATTTTTGGTCGAGCCCAGGCTTGCAACACCTTTCTGGCAACAAGGATTTATTATGTACTCCAGGTCCTTCACTGCGCC
This sequence comes from Amblyomma mixtum, assembly GCF_055824585.1. Taxonomy (NCBI): domain Eukaryota; kingdom Metazoa; phylum Arthropoda; class Arachnida; order Ixodida; family Ixodidae; genus Amblyomma; species Amblyomma mixtum. The sequence goes on along the minus strand of NC_143014.1, from coordinate 367,833,163 downwards.
AGACATTACATACAGCGTTTTCATCGTATATTTACGACGTTTATTTGGTCCTCCAAATTTGAGCCCATGCGGCGTGATAACCTTTTCAGGCCTGTTTGTGCACGCGGCCTGGGCCTAGAGCACCTGTATGTAAGACAGTTGGTTGCCCGTTTCTTCTTTTTTCTTGCTTGTTCCCTTCCGGTTATTAGAGCATTCTTGCAGGTTAACTTCATGACTCTATTTCCAATGAGCTGGCGTTTTGCATGGGCGAAAGGCGGCAAAGTTTTCGCGCGGAAAACGGAGACATCTCGTGTCATCCGGATTTCATGCGAAGCTGATTTGGAAAAGATTGTGTAAGCACATCTTGCGCTACTCAGTGCATCTTCTTTCCCCGTGCTGATGAACACACCGAAAAATATCGCTTGCCCGAAAGACAGTACGCACCTTGCCTTTCTACATTTTAATGCGCAGTCTGCAAGGAACAAATACGATGAAGTAACAACATTTTTTGATGAATTTAGATTCAAGTTTCATATCATAATGATAACCGAAACATGGTATAAAACGCAAGAAGAAGTGCTTTGTCTACCAGGCTACAGGAGTTTCTACCTAAACAGACCCTGCAGGCGTGGTGGGGGAGTAATGCAGTTGATATCAGAACAGTTGCCATGCGTAGTGCTCCCCGACTTCACAGCTATTACTCCCGATTACGAGACTCTGACGCTCCAATGCAAGCAATCTATATTTGTCGTTACTTATAGGCCACCAGATGGGAATACTGATCAATTTCTTGCCTACTTAGAAAGGCTGCTGAATTTCGCGTGTTTGAATAAACTGCACATTACCATCGGTGGTGACTGGAACATTAACATGCTTCAGCCTACTCTAAACTCGCAACGTATGTGTCTGCTTCTGGACACTTTTCATTGTTCAACCGTAATAACAGAGCCCACACGCATCACTTGTCACTCTGAAAGTCTTCTTGACATATTCATCACAAATAACCCGGAAGGCTGTATCAAAGCCGGCGTTATAACGGCAGCTCTGGGTGATCATTTGCCTATTTTTATGTTTTGCAAGCCCGGTGAGCTATGTAAAAACTTCGAAAAGCCTTGTGAATCATTTTTAGTTCAAGAAGTTAATGAAAAAACGCTTGAACGTTTCCGAACTGCAGTTGAGGAAATTGACTTTACATCTGCGCTTGAGTGTACTACTGCTGATGATGCCTACGACATTTTCTTGGGTTTGCTTAAACGTGCTTACACAGATTGTTTTAAGTACAAATCTGTCAAAAAGCGCAAAAAATGTCGGAAACCATGGCTCACTGACGAATGTATTAGAATGATTAGTGAAAAAAATGCGATGTATTTTCAGTTCTTGAAAACAAAAGACCCCAATGACTTCATATCATTTAAGAAATACAGAAACAGTGTAACAAAAGTGTTACGCAACTCTAAACACGCTTATTTTGAAAATCTTTTTGGTCGCGTTGCAACTCGGGGAGACGCTCTTTGGCGTGAATTACATAAACTTTTAAATCGCAATACGCACGAAAGTGGAGACCTCGAAATTAGTGTCAATAATCAAAGTTTTAAAGGAAGAGAACTAGCAAATAAGTTTAATGAATACTTTACGACTTTAGCGAACAGTAACCACGATGATAAAGCATTGTCCTACTTGGGTCTACCGAATGCCCACACTGCTTTTTTTGATCCAGTTACTCCAGATGAAGTGTATTCCATTTTTATGTCTTTGAAGAATAGCAAAGCGCGTGATATTGATGGCCTTCTTATCCGCCCCATAAAGTTTGTGCTCGAGCTCCTGGTACCTGCTCTCACACATATTTTCAATACCTGTTTGACTACTGGTGTTTTCCCACAAAAAATGCAGCTAGCCAGAGTCACTGTTCTGTTTAAGTCGGGAGACGAAAATGAGTTTTCGAATTATAGGCCTATTTCTGTGCTGCCTGTCATATCAAAAGGATTGGAAAAAGTCATCTGCAAAAAAGTTGCATCGTTCTGTGATAAGCATTCTATAATATCCATCCAGCAGTTTGGTTTCCGGCAGGGTATGTCAACAGAACTGGCCCTTCTCACACAAAAGGAATTTATTATTAAAGGTTTCGAACAACGAAAATTAACACTAGGCGGCTTTGTAGATTTCTCCAAGGCATTTGACAGAATTAACCACACAACCCTATATTCTAAGCTTGAACATTACGGATTCCGTGGAATACCTCTTGCCCTTTTACAATCATATCTGTCCGCGAGACAACAAAGCGTTTCACTAAAAGAGGAGTCGTCAGCTCTACGCAATATATCTTGTGGAGTGCCCCAAGGTAGTATATTAGGACCCATTCTTTTTACTATCTATATAAATGACATAGTAACAATAAGCAACCAGGCATTCTTTGTAGTCTACGCCGATGACACAAGTTTCTTTATTCAGTCAGAGGACATTAGTGAATTATCGTCTTTAGGTAATATTACATTTAGTAAACTGTTAGAATGGGGTAAAGTAAATTCATTAGAAATAAATACGAAAAAAACCAAGGCTGTCCTATTTCGACCTGTGCAAAAAATTCTTGATTACAGTATTTGTTTAAAGATAGGCCAAGAAAAAATAGATACTGTACATGAGGTGAAAACCTTAGGTGTAGTATTTAATGAACATCTAAATTGGGATGCACATGTAACAAATGTGCTTCGCAACTTGGCCAAGGCCTGTGGTGTTCTGTGCAGACTTCGTTACATTGTCCCACCTAAGATAAAGCTAATGTTATATAATGCCTTATTTACCCCACACATCAATTACTGTAGCCTTGTTTGGGCAACGACATCAAAGGCGAACATACACCGGCTATTTTTAATGCAGAAGAAAGCAATCCGTCACATTGCAGGCTTACCGTATGATGGCCATACAACAGAGCTTTTCTCAACATATAATATAGTCCCTGCTGTACATCTGTACAATTTAAACTTAAGTATGAAGTATAAAATCTCGTTGGCAAAATCCAATACATGCTTTCTCTCGCTGTGCAATCTTAGACAATCTTTGGATGTTCCTTACAACATAAGACACAGAAACATTTGGCTAGTCCCCTTTTCGCGCACAAATAACGGTTTTAATAGATTGGAACATCGCTTGCCAGTATTATTAAACACACTTCAAGACACAGACATGGACATACGAACATCGTCAAGACCCGCACTCGTTAAATATTTTAGGAATTTAACTGTGTGAAGCAATAGATTAAGGACTGGCATTTCCATGTTGTAATTAGAGAAACATTTCTGCATAAATACATTTGTCTGTGTTTCAGATTTCATTTTTGAAGTATGTACATGTTGTATAAATTTTTGTGTATAGAGTTTATATATATGTGAATATATGTGTATATATATATGTGTGTGTATATATATATATATATATATATATATATATATATATATATATATATATATATATATATGATGTGTGTGTGTTGACTCGGTATAATGCTTTCTGGTGTACGCGCGTAAAATATTATTTGATCGTATTTTGTGCTGTAGTGCAAGAATTTCTGCAGAAACTAATCTAATCATTGTGTGTAATTTTTTGTGTGATTTTAAACCCCTGTACGCTGCCATCAAAGGGGGCAAGGGCCTTAGTCAAGCTGCTTAACTAGCAGCTTTTAGTCCTTGCCCTCACATTTTTTCTGTACCAGGATAAATGTGGAATAAATGAATGTGAATGTGAATGTGAATGAATGTGAATGTGAACTTAGTAGTTTCCTCCAATTTTACTGAACGACCCCGTTTACTAGGCTTTATGCAGGAAGTTGATGCCTCCGTGAGTTTTTTGACAGTTCGGTTTTCAAATGAGTACTTATATTCTGTTTCGCGCAAAAATCTGTACAGGGATTTGATATCCATGCTCTTCCCGCCCCCACTGTATCGTTCCGTCTACTTTGGGCTCACGGGTCATGATGTTTTAAAGCGAGTGCGTAAAATGCCAATTTCTCCTTGCACCAAAACATTTTTCTATAAATTACACACTGAAACTCTACCTGTCCAGACGTGCCTCGATAGGCACTGTCGCTTGTGCAATGTGCCTGAAACAATTGAACATTGTTTTATAGACTGCAAAGACGCGATTTTGTTCTGGGATGTGTTGCAAAGGACGCTACAGAAAGATTTTCTCCTAAATTCCTACAGTGTGCGCTACCTTGTTGTTTCCCAACCTGACTCGAATCCCTATGATATGATTCTTCTGATTCGACTTCATAGTCTTTGGAAAACGCGCATGCAAGATAGCAACGTTGAACCTGTTGTTTCGCCCAGAATTCGCTTTAACCGAATGTTGCTGCAGGTAACGGACATTTACAAAAAATTGGACTTTGTACCGGATTGGTTTCCTCTCCTGATGCGCTGTATATCCTTACCGGCCTTTTAGTTATAATATGTTACTATTATATTTCTGCCACGTAGCGCCAACCTAGGTGCTCTGTAAATAGTTGTTTTTGTGTGTGTGTGTATACACACACACATATGTATATATATGCTTTGTATGCAAAACAATGTAAATAAATACCATGAAAGAACAAAAAACCATCGCCGTAGCTCAGTTGGTAGAACACCGGTGGCAAAATTCGAAGGTCAAGGGTTCGGATCCTATTGGCGGGATGTGTTTTTTTTTCTGTTTAATCAATTACCGTTAAAACTAATTACTCTTTAAGCTCCTATTGATGAACACCACAAATTACTTTTAAAAAAGTACAGCCGCCGCGGTGGCTCAGTGGTTAAGGTGCTCGGCTGCTGACCCAAAAGACGCGGGTTCGATCCCGGCCGCGGCGGCTGGAATTTCTTTGGAGGAGAAATTCTAGAGGCCCCTGTACTATGCGATGTCACTGCACGTTAAAGAACCCCAGGTGGTCGAAATTTCCGGAGCCCTTCACTACGGCGTCTCTCATAATCTTAGTCACTTTGGGACGTTAAACCCCCTAAACCATAAACCATAAAAAAGTGCATCCCCTATGCTCGTTGGTTTCGGTTATTGTTGGCTTCCCTCATGTGCGGCAGAGAGGCAGATATAAGCCGCCCGTCAGAGAATTCAAGATACAGCAATCTGAGAACAGCGTGACGAAGCTGCCCGCTAGCGATTGGCATTTTTTTCCGTATAAGCAGAACAATTTCAATGCATCGACATAAACAAAAATCAGTTGATCGCAGTTACACTTTATTTCAGTAGCACCTTTCTAGGCGTTTTTCACATCTCAGCGACCGCATGTATTTCCGCATTGCCTCTTTGTGTAATCACTATTTTTTTTTAAGTGTCGTACTGCTGCTACATGCCCGCTTTTCATTGTTTATTTTCGTCGCGTGCAGCAAATAATGTTCGGATTCTTTAAAAAGAAAACAATATGTATATTTCTTTGTTTTGTAGTAATAGTATCATGTGTGTTCTAACGCGTCAAAGCGGCGCGGAGTCTATCAGGAACGCTGCAGTGGAGGACTCCAGATTAGCGTAGACCAGCTGGGGTTCTTCAGAGTGCACTCACATCGCACAGCACACACGCATATTAGCATTTCGTCGCTAACAAAATGCGACCTCGCCACCGGTATCAAACCCGCGACCTTGGCATTAGCAGCCGAGCACCACAGCCACTGAGCCATCGGGAGGGGTCTTATTCATTATCTGCTATCTGAGACAAGGAATACTTCAGGAAGGAAACGTTTCACAACGTGATTGGGTCATTGCGCCTACGATTCACATATTTATGGTACTCGACACAAAGAAAAGGAAACCATTCTCACTCAGTGCTTTACGAGTTAAAGCAGTGTTAACAATTCGAGTAAAGCTGTACGTAGGCATGTGAAAGGGGGATACTATAAAATCCAACATTTCACATCAATCTGATTTAAAATCCTTTCAATTACCAAAAGCACATTGCAGGAACGCCAATTAGCTTTCTTCCTAGGCACGAGAATTCTTTCAGTTTTGTTGTTGACCTGGATGCCATTTCGACTGGATGCCAATTTCGCACTCCATAGCGCCGACAGCTTTCGCTGGGTAAATCTACGCGCTGGCATATGCCATTTGGTCTGAAAAAAAGAAAAAGAAAGTATCCCGTGTTGCACAAAATGGGCGGCTGAACCTGCTCCCGAACCGGTTCGGAACGGTTCCTTTGAATCGCTCCGGTTCGGGTTCAGTTCCAAGATGACGAAAAAAATTTGGGTTCGGTTCGGTTCCAGTTCCGGGCAAAAATTCGGGTTCGGTTCCGGTTTCGGGTTCAGGTTCGGTTCCGGTTCGACACCCTGCATTAAACACACTATCCTCTTTTCTCGGCAGGAGCAAACTCTCAGAAAAAAATACTTCCATACCCTGACCAGAAATCTTCATCTTCAAAGTGAAGTGTGAACAGCGAAACAAGAAGGAGAAGGACCAAGGAAACGATTTCTGTAAAAGCTCATACGGCCCACCCGTTCCCTTAGCTGGGGATTTGCTTAGCCGTGGCAGATCCTAATATTCAATCTCCGGTTCCACTCCTCTTCACTGTTGTCCCTTACAGCTTTCAATTTTTTTTTCACTAACCAACATTTTTTTTTTCACTAGGTACCCTTTCGGTGCAATGGCGTATTTTTATTTTACAACTGTCTTTCTGCTAGTACGGAAAAAGTATCTCGCTTTAGACCTCACACTACTAACTGCCTGCATTGTCCCCTGGTAGAGAAAGAGGAAGAAGAAGCGGAAGACCAAGAGGAAGAAGAGAAAGACGTGTCATAGAATGGCGTCTGCGCAGCGACCGATGGATTCTTCGTCAAGCAGCACTGAGGAGCTAGAAGCTCGTTATGCTGACACCGAAAAGAAGATCGGCAATGCGCTCCGAGAGATTACATCCTTCGACCGGCTGATCAACTACCTAGACTGCCTTTATCGGTGCGCCTTGGAGAACCAAAGAGAAGAATGTGCCGCCAATATCAGAATGAGGTGGACCTCACTGAAAAACATCCGGAACGTGTACCACCACTTCGTGGAGCTCAAACAAGCTGAGCTCGACGCCATCAGGAGGCGGTTGGAAGAAATCTCCTCAACGTCCAGCGAATTCTCCTCCAGCAGCGACGGGGGTGAGGACTAGTCATGACGCCCTGTGAACCCGGTGCGTCGAGCGTCACTATCGGCAGCTGCTCTGCGGGCCTCTTTGTGGATGTCTACGAGGGCCTTCATGTTGGTGAGAGTCTCAGTGGGACTGCATACGCGTCGCTTTCCGACTTCTGGACACTTGAAACTTCCTTCAGTGAAACATTGTGGCCTGAAGGGCTTTACAGTGTGCATGTTGTAACTCTATGAAACCCACTGCTTTTGTGCGTCTGTCAGGGCCTACTTTCTATGCATTCATCAGTGAGGAGAAATGGCGCTTGCCATACAAGGAGCCACGACTTTGGCGAATTGAACTCACTGAATGTATTTTGAACAAATAAAGACTGCCAGTAGCGTGCAGAAAATCGCATCCTCGGTGAGCTGTCTTTTCCTTAACTACACAAAATAACCTAGAGTCATCGGCCATGCTCGAGGGGCGGTGTTAAGTTCGCTGAACTTTCAGCGGTGCCATCCAGCCTCCGTCACAGTGCATGGAACCGCGGAGGCACGACGGACGCACCGCGGGCGCACGTCGGTGGCTGCTCTGTTGCTGGCGGCGCCGTCGCCAGAACGCTCGTTCTCGTGTTTGTTACCACTGGACGCTGGACCCCTCAGCGACAGCCTTTCCTTTTTCTTATAATAAGGAATCTTCGGCGGTGATTGTTCCCGTGGCATACGTGCGTCTCGTATGCACGCGCGCAGGAGGGGAAAGGAATAGGAAGGCGGAGGTTCGGAACGCGGCGAGTTGAGTGCTTTTTGTGTGCGTGCACAGATCCTCTCCTTTCCTAGGTATTTGATTGGCTGGCATCCTTTCCCCAGTATTTGATTGGTTGCTGTTCCCGCCAAGGGCGGAGACAGAAGGCTTAAAAGGGAACACTCCCAGTTAAGTGGGCTGATTTTGTGTAATAACGTGTCAGTCATGTTGTAGATAGTTTTCTCCTTGCTTGTTTCTTCTCGTTTATTTTGTGTAAATAAATGGTTAACCTTCTTGTCCAGCCATCGAGTAACGTGATTGTTTGCGACTCCGAACCATCAATTCATCATCTTCAAGTGTTCCTCTCGTTACCACCTGAAGGGGAAACTCAACTGGCGGTGAAGTGGCGTTGACAGCTCCAGCTTGCCCCCTCTCCCCATAGCACTACACAATCCGAGGCGCGTATGGCCCTAGCGCAGCATGATGACTCCAGGGGCACCCGCATAGGCCGGTAGGTGAGTTCGTAGACCCCTCACAACGGACGCCTAAGTCTAAACCCCTCACTTACAGCTAGCGCAACAGCACATGCCGCAATAGTGTGCTTGCGTCACCCTTCACACCCGACGTTTCCTTCCTAGAGGGTAACCGCCTCCCGAGTAACTGTATCGTCAGAAATTTGCACTCCACTCACAGAACAGAGAGTCATCTGCTGGCCCAGCCTCGCATACTCCAGGATCAGCCATAGACGGCGCTAATAGGACTCCTCCTTGATGAGCTCCTTAGCTGGGTCAGAAAGCTTCACTCCTCTTCTTGCAATTGGTGACAAGATCGATCTCCCTGGCTGTTGTCTTTTCCAGCAGGACAGAACCGCTGCCGCGTTCATTAGCTCCTCTTGTTCTAGATGATCATTGCTGTATTGGCTGCTTGAGCACCGCGGTATACGTCACCTTCACTTCGGTCTTATCGACGCATCCAGCTGCCTTTCCCGCCTTCGTGTGCGGCAGCGTTGCAGACACTGTCAAGGATTTCTTTTTTATTGCGAAAGCAATGCTGCTAGCACCATTTTGCCGTCGGTGGAGGTCGTTCCTTCGCTGCGGCGCAGCTGCGCCGCACGACCACGAGACAGCGTGACGTCACGACCACAGGAGAGCAGGGGCCCCAACTCGTCTGTTCGGCCGTAGTCGTTCCTTCGCTCGGCGCGGCGGCTACCACGTGACGGCCTCCTCGGCCCGCCGCGTGAGGGCGCTCGCTAGGAGAGGATAAACGGGGCGCCGTGCGCTCCGCTTAGTCATGTCTGAGGAGTTGTACAAGGCGTCGCTGGAGCGACGTGCTGCGCGCAAACGCCGGCGCCGTGCCGAGGAGACAGATGAAGAAAGGCAAGAGCAGTTGGCTAAGCAACGCGCCTAGGCCGCAGTATGGCGAGCCCGGCGGCGTTCTACAATTTCAGTGAGCGAGAGTAGTTTCATGGACTCTCTGAATGCCGAAGAATTGTCATGAGTAGTGCAGAGCGATATAATCACGACTGTGAATTTACCAGTGTTCAGACCAAGAGTCATTACTTTACGGACCACCAAAGCGTGTTCATTGGAATAAACAAACAGTAGAAACCATGTTGTGTGCAGAGTAAATACTTTAGTTGCACAAAAGGCGAAGCCATGCCAAACCACCAGCAGAGCCAAGCGCAGCCAGGGAGCTATTGCTTTCGCAATCACTCAGGCTTAACCAGAGCTAAGTCAGAGCTAATTTTTTAATACGAAAGCATTTCTAGGCTATGTCGGCGGGTTTCGTGTCACCAATAGATGTCTCCAGCAGTTGTGAGGTTCTCAGAAGCGGTAGCGTCAAACCAGTGGCCGTAACCGAAAGAGCGCAGTGAAAGGATGATGCCGCAAAAAGAATTACGTCGATAGGATCATCAGTTATTTTGAAGCGAAAAGCTTCACTGGGCTCGTCAACACCGCGCTTCGCGCGAGCCATTGGCCAGATTTGCCAATTCTGCGCATGCGCAAGACCGAGCGACGTCACGCGCAGCGCAGGTGGACGTCGACTCCGCAATAAAAAAAGAATAAAAATAACCACAGAAACGAGAATAAAAAAGAAATGA
>NC_143014.1:367788270-367813270 GCF_055824585.1 Amblyomma mixtum | reverse complement strand
AAAATTCGAAAGCCATGGGTTACACATGAACTGTACCATGAAATGAGAGAAAAAGATAAGCTCTACAGACAGTTTTTAAATACCCGCAACGCTGATGATTTGACCGTCTTTAAAAGGTATCGGAACCAGCTAACAAAAAAGCTGCGCACTGCACGTAAAGAGTACTTCTCGCGTTTTTTGGACCACAAAAATGTGCCGAGTGAGTTGCTCTGGGACAAATTAAACACTCTACTGCGTCGCGATAACCAACGTAGCTGCATTTCTAAACTAACAATTAATGGCAAAGTTTTGCATGAGGAGCAACTGGCTGATGCTTTCAATAAATTCCTTACAAGTATGAGTACTCCACGCAGTTCCCCAAATGCATGTCGGTATATCAGCACGCGGAATGAAAAATCAATATTTCTACAGCCGGTGAATGAACAGGAAGTAATTTCAACAATAAAAAATTTAAAAAACAGCACCAGTAGGGATATCGACGAAATTCAAATAAAGCCAGTAAAGTATGTCGCAGATGTCATAGCACCAGTTCTAACGCATATCTTTAACAAATGTCTGACGACATCGACATTTCCGGTGAAAATGCAGACTGCAAAAGTAGTAATGCTTTTTAAAAAGGGAAGCCGAAATGAATTGGGCAATTACCGTCCGGTGTCTATCTTACCTATATTTTCTAAGCCTCTTGAAAAAATAATTCACTGTAGGCTTGTAAGTTTTGCTGACCACTGCGAATTAATAACGAAACACCAGTTTGGGTTTAGGAAGAATATGTCTACTGAACTAGCTCTGCTTCACCAGAAAGAGTATATTTTAACGCAGTTTGAAAGCAAGGCAATAGTAGTCGACCTATTTGTCGATTTTTCCAAGGCATTCGACTTGGTGAATCATGATGTTCTGCTGCAGAAGTTGGACTTTTACGGTATACGAGGGTGTGGATTACAGTTATTACAATCATATTTATCCCATCGATGTCAAGTAGTCCAAATAAACAACTCGCGATCACCAGTCCTGCCACTGCTTTGTGGTGTCCCACAGGGCAGTATATTGGGCCCCTTGCTATTTAACCTGTATATTAATGACATTGTTAACATTAACCAGAACGCCAAATTTATTATATATGCAGATGATACTAGCATATTTTTTTCTGGTAATCACATTGATAAACTTATCGCTGATTGTAACGACACCATAGTCCAACTGCAGCAATGGTCCTCATCCAATTACATGAAGATTAACGAAAATAAAACAAAAGCAGTTGTCTTCCGTCCGAAAAATAAACCTGTTCCTCCTCATGCTGATATTGTTTTAAACTCTCATCCTGTTGACATTGTTGACCATTTCAAATGTCTTGGTGTGATATTCACTGCCAATATGTCCTGGGAATCTCATGTGAATTTTGTATTAGTGAAACTTGCTCGAATAACCGGTGTAGTTGGTCGTCTCCGATATATGCTTTCTACTAAAACAAAAATATTGGTCTATAATTCTCTTTTCTCTTCACACGTCAACTACTGCCACCTTGTGTGGGGCACAACTACATTCTCTAACACACAAAAAATATTCCATATGCAAAAACGGTATCTACGTCACGTGTACAATGCTGGCTACAATGCAACCACTGCAGAATTTTTTCACAGTGCTCATGTTATCACAGCCCACAAGCTTTACCGTTACCGTTTGAGTGCTCGGTTTAAATATGAAGTGAAAAAAAATATTCATAGCCTGGATGCCTTGGCACATTTAGAAGGAAATGCTAAACGTTATCAGACTAGACATGGAGAAAACTGGAAGGTTGCTGTACCACGCTTGAATTCTGGTATGGAGCGATTGTGTTATTCTCTGCCATCTCTGTTAAACTACTATCAGTCACTGAATTTTGATTTATTTAGTTGTTCCGCTGTTAAACTTAGAGACATGTTTGCCGATTGACTAACCTGGTTTCATCTATTCTGATGTTTGTTTTACCTAGCTCAGGACTTTTTTCCTTTGTTCTGCACTGATGAAGTGTCTTGATTTGTTTATTGTTTTTTGATTATTTGGTGCTGTCTACACGCTGCCTTATATATGGGGCTGCGGACTCGTCAAGTTGCCAAGTGGCAGCTTTTTTTCCGTAGCCCTTCATCTGTAGCACCGATGGAAATAAAGATTTGATTTGATTTGATTTGATATTTGCTGCCTGAACCAACGCGTCGTCCACTCCATTACTTAACTATCCAAGAACATTTAAGAAAAATTCAGTTTGTCCTTCCACCTCTGTGAACCTGACGAAAACCATTGCCGTGATATCTCCCACACGAAGACTGCTGGCAGTCTGCGTGCATTCGTTTTGTCGTCCTCATGGAAAAAGATGGTTGTAGAAATTGCTGCGGCTTTCCCTGACGTGGGCAGCGCTGCTGCGCATATTTCAATTTGGGATTACGAAATTGTATGGGGTGTTGTGGCTCAAAGTGCATTTGCAGGCCTAGTGATGTCCAGCAATTCCGAAAGGTGCTTAAAGAGTATAGACACTGAACGTTTGGGTGGGTGTTTATTTCTTTCCAAATATGCGTAAGGTATTACTTTACTTAGATTACCAGTTGGAATTCTCCTACGACCGCTAAAAAATTTGCAATTGATTTTCCTTCTCCAACGGTTTAGGCTTTCGTTTCAGCAGCCAGATGATGGCTGGGATGTCAAAGTGTGGTTATAGGTCTCGTGAGGCATGAAAAAACTGCAATGTTATCGGCACTTCTAAACTCGTGGTCATTACGGCTCTTGAGGAAAGCTGGCTTCAGCACTGTAGTGAATTGCAAAGCGAATTAAAATGATGAAGCGGCCATTACACCAATGTTTTTCCATGTATCACGTGACATAAAACCACATTTTGACGACACAGCCATCGTCCGACTGCTGAAACCGATGCAGAATGACAGAAAAATTCTACCAATTTGTTTAGTGGCCGTGGGCAAATATCACACTTGATTAATGCATGTCTTCAGCATCATTGTAGAGAAGAAAACGTGCCATCATACTTCTCTACCATTCTAAAAACAAAATCAAAATTCGAAACAACCATTTACCGTCACTGACTGTGCTAGCAAAGCCGTACCAAACACCGCCCCTTACCTACAAAATACATTGCAGTAAAAAAAACATCCCGTGGACTCTAGGATACGAGGCTATAGGTAGAGAACAACAGTCTCTCGAACTTCCCGAGATACACTATGCCATGTTTTGTCTTCCCCTGAGGACAGACAGTTCTTCCACAACTAACCGCAGAAAATTAATAAAGCAACTGCTTAAAATAACTACCGAAAAACAAACAACAGCTTTTCACCTCTGTTCGAACGCGCTTTCTCTGTCTAGCGGCTGCGGTGTCTCAGCGGTTATGGCGCTCACCTGCTGACCCCAAAGACGTGGGTTCGATCCCGGCCGCGGCGGTCGACTTTCAGTGGAGGTGAAATGCTAGAGGTCCGCCTACTGTGCGATTTCAGTGCACGGTAATGAACACCAGGTGGTCGAAATTGCTGGAGCCCTCCACCACAGCGTTCCTCATAGCCTCAACCACATTAGTACGTTAAACCCCAGAATCTAAAACAAACCAACTTTTTCTAAACAACAAGCAGACCTTCAAGCACTAACACCCTCCCTAAGACAGCGATCCTTCTGTCCCCCCTCAAGTCTCCGTCACCACAAGGACGCCAAACCTGTGGTGCTTATTCAGACTTACACATACTTGCTGGGAACTCCCCAGAACCGAGAACCTTCCCACCTCCCAAACTCCAACGCAAACAATTCCTCGGACGACTTGCCCGCTCAACTTCCAGAACTACAGATAACTAGCTGGTCTTTACTCACCAAACACATTCAACTGTACGCTGGATGCATTTTATGCGCGTAGAGCCGGTAAGCCCTTCTCAAGCTCTATCATCACAATAAACACACTGAGACCACCAGTCTATGGCAGTGGATTAACATAGATTTCTGTCTATTCCTTATAGACAAAGCTCCGCTCTCCAGTTTACGCCCTCGGATACAGGGTTCGGTGTAATGCAGTTCCAGGGGTGCACACTCTCGACGCAGTGCATGCGTGGGTAGGAGGCACTCCAGATGCGGTTTTTAAACTCTTCCAACGGAACTAAATGTAATGACTAACGCTGCTTCCGCTATAATGTTGCTTAACGCTGCGTGATGCACTTTCGAATTCAAATGAAGACAATTAGTGGCGAAACGCACCGCCCTGCATATACTTGAATGGCATGCACCTGATAGAACTAAATACTATAATTTCTGTGAACGACGAAATATCACATTTAGCAAATAAAAATTTTAGCCCTTTCCCTCTGGTCATTTGTCGAGAGTCGAAGTTGGTGGAAAATCAAGGCTATCGAGCCTTCCATAGATAGCGAGTGGTACAAGACAGCATTGTAGCCTGCCGAAAATTCGTTCCCCGCCAATCAGCGATTCGCACTAAGCAGAGTGTATACCACCTGCCCAACCAGTAGGGCCTCTGATCTTGAGCGATTTCGTTTTAGTGCTCAAGGAACTCGGCAATCACAGACATATATGCAAGCAATTTTTTCTAAGGCGGCTAATCTATGCTGCGAAATTCAGAATGGAGGCATTTGTTTTCCCGACCAAAAGCCACTGTGGTCGAGCGGGAGTGTTTCGTGCTGATTCATTCCTGTCTCCTAATAAACAACCAGCCCACAGGGAACGAAAAAAAAGATCTAAAGATTTCTTGCCTCACTTTCAACTGCATGTACAGGCGAAATCGGAATTGCCGTTATTTCACAAACATTTCTCTCTACGTATGGGACGAAGCACAAGTTGCAAGCTTTTTATGGCTGTTTTATTAAATCATAAAATGTCTTTTCCCTTCGGAGACAGCACATTCTACGACCACATTCCCATTGTCAGCGAAATGTAAACCAAAGTCAACATAGTGAACCGAGGCTGCTGTAAATGCCTCGCATTTACAGTGGTCGCTCGTGGTCCCTTGCGTGCTGTAAATGAGCTGACGTAAATGAGCCCAACCTCTGGGCCAAATCATTATAAAACTGGTAAGTTCTCGGACTATAGATGCCCGAAAAGGTGAACAGTAGCTTCCTATACCTGCAGCCTCCAGTCTAATTCTGTATTGTCGCGGTCCTCTTCAAGTCTTATGAAGCCGGCACGTTCCCCGTGTCGGCTTCAGAATAAAACACTGTATATAGCCAGGGGACAAAAACTTGATACCTTCACACAATCGATAAATCATGGAAACAAAGCCCCGGAAAATGCAGTACATTAAACATACTATCTTCTTCTCCCGGCAGGACCAAATTCTCTGAAGAAAATACTTCCATACCCTGGTCACAAATCTTCATCTTCAAAGTGAAGAGTGAACACCGAAACAAGAAAGAGTAGGAAATAGGAAACGATTTCTGTAAAAGCTCATACGGCCGACCCGTTCCTTTTGCTGGGGATTCGCCTAGCGGTGGCAGATCCTGCTCTTCCATCTCCGGTTCCACTCCTACTCACTCTTCTCCCTTACAGCTTTAAATTTTTTTTTCAGTAACAATCATCTTCTTTTTTTTAGTAAATACAGTTTCGGTGCAATGGCGTATTTTTATTTTACAACTGGACTTTTGATAGTACAGAAGAAGAATATTGTTTTAGACCTCACACTACTAACTACCTACATTGTCTCCGAGGTAGATTAGAGGAAGAAGAAGCGGAAGACCAAGAGGAAGAAGAGAAAGACGTGTCATAGAATGGCGTCTGCGCAGCGACCGATGGATTCTTCGTCAAGCAGCACAGAAGAGCTAGAAGCTGGTTATGCTGCCACCCAGAGGAACATCGACAATGCCCTCCGACAGATCACATTCCTCGACCGCGAGATCAGCGACCTAAAGTGCCTATATCGGCGCGCCTTGGAGAACCAAAGGGAAGAATGAACCGACAATATCAAACTGAGGCGGACCGCAGTGAAACACATCAGGAGCATGTACTACCACTACGTGGAACTCAAACAAGCTGAGCTGGACGCCATCAGGAGGCGGTGGGAAAAAATCCGCTCAACGCCCAGCGAATTCTCCTCCAGCAGCGACGAGGTCGAGGACTAGTCATGGCGCCCTGTGCACCTGGTGCGTTGAGCGTCACTTTCGGCAACTGCTCTGCGGGCCTCTTTGTGGATGTCTACGAATTCCATCATGTTGGCGAGAGTCTCTGCGGGACTGCATCCACTCCTGACCACTTGAAACCTTCCCTTTTCGACTTAATTCAGTGCAACATTATGGCCTGAAGCGCTTTACAGTGTGCATGTTGTAACTGCGTGAAACCAACGGCTTTTGTGTGTCTGTCACGGCCTACATTCTGTGCATTCATCAGTGAGGAGAAATGGCTCTTGCCAAACAAGGAGCCACGACCGTGACCAACTGAACTAACTGAATGGATTTTGAACAAATAAAGACTGGCAGTAGCGCGCAGAAAATCACATGCTCTGTGAGCTGTCTTTTCCTTAACTACGCAAAAAACAACCTAGAGTTATCGGCACTGTTCCAGGCGGTGAAGTGGCCGCGTTGACAGCTGCACCTTGCCCCCTCTCTCCATAGCACTGCACAATTCGAGGCGCATATGGCCCTAGCGCAACATGACTCCAGGGGAACCCGCATTGACCGGTAGGTGAACGCGTAGACCCCTCATAACGGACGCCGAAATCTAAACTTGGGTCCTCCTTCACACCCGAGGTTTCCTTCTTAGAGCTACCGCTGGTAACCGCTTCCCGAGTAAAGCTATCGTCAGAAATTTGCACTCCGTTCATAGAACAGGAAGTCATCTGCTGGCCCAGCCTCGCATACTCCAGGATCAGCCATAGACGGCGCTAATAGGACTCCTCCTTGATGAGCTCCTTGGCTGGTTCAGAAACCCTCGCTCCTGTTCTTCCAATTCGTGACAAGATCGGTGTCCCTGGCTGCTGTCTCTCCCATCAGGACAGAACCGCTGCCGCGTTCATTAGCTCCTCTTGTTCTAGGTTAGCCTTGCTGTATTCGCTGCTTGAGCACCGCAGTATACGTCACCTTTACCTCGGTCTCTTCGACGCGTCCAGCTGCCTCTCCCGCCTTCGTGTGCGGCAGCGTTGCAGACACTGCCAAGCATTTGTTTTTTTATTGCGAAAGCAGCACTGCTCGCAGTTTGAGTACTTCAGCGTCGTCCCGGTGGTGTAACCACGTTTGACCTTTAGCATTACCTCCGCTGTGACGTCACGCCAGGCGGAGAGGGACAGAGCCACAACTCGTCTCGTTGCGGTCGTCCCAGCGTAACCACTGTGTGCCGAGCAGCGGCTGGGCGCCGCTGCCGCGAATAAAAAATTAAAAAATAAAAAGTGAAACAAAAAATAAAATAAAAATAAGAAATAAAAAAAAAGCAATAAAAAACGGAAAAAAGCGAAAGATAATCAAATAACAATAAACAAAGAGTAAGGAAAAGGTGTGCATGGTGGCAATTGCCTGTGTGAACGCCTGTGTGCTGTGCGATGTCAGAGCGCATTAAAGAACCAGATGTGATCCAAATATATCCTGCACTGCAGCATCCTTCACAGCTGCTCTGTCGCCCCTGGACATTAGATTCCGCGAACTAAATGCCAGCGATCCTCCAAACAAATCGGTGTACCTCCTCCAGCCAAAGGCGGCGCCACGTGAGTTCACTTCGTAGCTCAGTGAACAACTTCTCCCAGAATGGCCCCGACCACTCCACTGAGCGCATTGTGTGTCATCACACCGGCCGCCGTAGTTGCGAATACGTTAAGTGCATTCGCGCAGTTGAGGGCGGTATCGCCGAACATGTGGTAAAGAACTTGCGATACATCACCGCTGCGCGCCCATTGCTGTGCGCTGTGATACGAAGCGACGACAACTCGAGCGAGCGCTAGCGTCATCGCATCGCTTACGTTCATGCCACTCCGTGCCGGCATCTCGGCGAATATGGGCGGATCGTGCGCCATCCATGTAGCTCGTGGGCCGCAAAGCCTTTCTAGAAACAACCTAAGTCGACAGCGTCCGCGCCATTCTTTTCTTCCTTTCTTTCTTTTTTGTCTCATTTTTTGTTCCTTCTTCTCTTCCTTTCTTTCTTTCTGTCTGTCTGTCTCTCTCTATGTGTGTGTCTCAATGTCTGTATCACTGTCTGCGTGTGTCCGATGCGCGTGTGCGTGTGGCGGGTAGTGTGTGTGTGTGGATCTGTGGGTATGTGTGCGTGGGTTCGTGCGCGCGTGGGTGTGCGCGTGCGTGTGCGCGTGTGTGTTCGTATATGTGTGTGTCTGTGTGTGTGCGCTTGCGAGTGCGAGCGCGCGTGTGTGTGCGTGTGTGTGTTCGTGTGAGTGTGTGTGTGTGTTTATTCGTGTGTGTGTGTGTGTGTGTTCGTGTTCGTGTGTGTGTGTGCGCCTGTGCGCATGTGTGTGTATGTCTGTTTGTGTATGTGCGTGTGTGTGCGCGTGCTAGTGTGCGTGTGTGTGTGTGTGTTCGTGTGCGTTTTTGTGAGTGTGAGTGTCTGTGTGTGCGTGCGCGTGTGTGTTCGTGTGAGTGTGTGTGTGTTCGTATAAGTGTGTGTGTGTGTGTGCGTGTGTTCGTGTGTGTGGGTGTGCGTGTGTTCGTGTGTGTGGGTGTGCGTGTGTTCGTGTGTGTGCGTGTGTGTGTGTGTGTGTTCTTATGAGTGTGTCTGTGTGCGTGCTTGCGCGCGCCTTTGTGTTCGTGAGTGTGCGCGCGTGTCTATTCGTGTGAGTGTGTGTGTGCGTGCGCGCGCGCGTGTGCGCGTGTGTTTACGTGTGGGTGCGTGCGTGCGCTTGCGTAAATGTCCCCCAAGCAGATTCGAGCGTTCACGAAAACTGTCCCAGACCTAGCATGTGAGGGGAAAGAATAAAAATGGTTCTAATTAAAATTAACCAGTTACTGTTAAGCAAAGTACTGTGCTGCTGGTGGTCAATGAGCGGTCCCGGATGGGGGCCGCCCATTGACCATTGCGATGGATAGATGCAGCGCTCCTAGATCAGCTAAACACAAGCATAGATTATACCATTCTTTATAAAATTGGCGACGTGAGTGCATTTATAGAATTCGAAAATATCGCAACCGAATTAACAATGTTATCAAGCGCGAAGTTAGACTACTATGAAAAGTTTTTCGCACGTGTTACTAACAACCCGAGGAAAATCTGGAAATAATTGAGAAACCTTGCACACTGCAGTGCTCATACCGGCATCACCCATGTTTCATAGTCACAAGGAAACCTTAGTGACTGTATAGCTGCCGATACAGTGAACAACCATTTTTTGACACAGTGGAAAGTACACGCCAATTCCCCCCCCCCCTGGACCAGGCCCAGTTTTTCCTAAACCTGCCAAACTGAACTAATTAGCAATGTCACCAACTACACCGCTAGAAGTTGGGAAATTGATAGCAAATGTCAGTAACAACACAGCAGCTGGCTTCGATGATATTAAACCAATTCCTATTAAATATGTTTTCAATCTCATCTCATGTTACTAACAGTATGTTTCACACTGGAATGTTTCCCGATGAACTCAAGATAGCAAGAGTCTGCCCAATTCGTAATGGTCGGAATGATTATTCAGCCAGTAATTTCCGCCCTATATCAGTTCTCCCCGTATTGTCAATAGTATTTGAAGGTGTCATTAGGGTGAGACTGGCAGGCTTTTTAAGCAAGCATAAAATAATCAGTGGGGCGCAATACGAATTCCAAAAAGACAATAAAACTGAACATGTATTGCTGGACATTAGAAACGAAATAATACAGAGTATAAAACAACGACTGTATACATTGGGTATATTTCTGGATGTTCAAAAGGCGTTTGATTTGGTAGACCATGAAATATTATTAACCAAGCTTAACGACTGCGGAATACGAGGAGTTGCATTAGGCCTAATGAGAAGTTATTTAACTAATCGTTAACAATATCTTACAATAAATAATGCATCATCGTCAGTAATGCAAGTGCTCCATGGCGTGACGCAAGGGTCAATCCTTGGACCGATACTGTTCAATATGTACATCAACAACATATTCAATATACCAAATTCACCAAAATTAATCATGTTCGCAGATGATGCAAATATTTTCTCTGGCAGATCGCTCACCACACTTCAGGGTGCAGTGAATTGAATAACCACTTCAAGTCATTGTCCACCTGACCGGATGCTTATAAGTTACGGTTATTAGTATTCGGAACAGAGGTTGGAAGCATGTTCAAATGAGTGTTTTGCTAATTGCCAATATTATGAAGCCGACCACAGCCCACAGAACCATAATTGCGGTGTGTGTTGCCACCTTCGCTAAAACGTGGCAAGCTTGCAAAGCAATGCACTTGCCGCTTATGAAACCAAATCCATTTAACAATATCTAAGTTCCGTCCTTTCGCGCAGCTTATTTCCGCAGAGCTTCATATTCCTTCCCTGATATTTGCTGCCAGAACCAACGCGTCGTCCACTGCATTACTTCACTATCAAAGAAGATTTAAGAAAAATGTTGTTTGTCCTTCCAACTCTGTGAACCTCACGAAAACCATTGCTGCGATATCTGCCACACGAAGACCGCTGGCACGCTGCGTGCATTCGTTTTATCGTCCTAATGGAGAAGATGGTTGTTGAAATTACTGCGGCTTTCCCTGACGGGGGCAGCGCTGCTGCGCATATTTGAAGTTCGGATTAGAGAACTGTGTTGGGTGTTGAGGCTCGAAGCGCATTTCCAAGTTGAGTGATGTCGATCAATTCCGGAAGGCGCTTAAAGGAGTATAGACACCTAACATTTCGGTCGGTGTTCATTTGTTCGTAATTGTGCGTAAGGCATTATTTTACATAGATTACCAGGTGGGATTCTCCTAGGACCCGTAAAAAATTTGCAATCGATTTTCTTTCTCCAACTGTTTAGGCTTTGGTTTCAACAGCCAGGTGATGTCAAAGTGTGGTTATAGGTCTAGTGAGGCAAGAAAAAACTGCAATGTTATCGCTACATCTACACTCGTTGTCATTCCGGCTCTTCAAGAAGGCTGGCTTCAGCACTGTAGTGAAATAAAAGGTGAATTAACACGATGAAGCGGCCATTGCATCCATGTTTTTCCATCTCTCACGTGACATAAAATCACACTTTGACGTCACAGCCATCGTCCGACTGCTGAAACCGAAGCAGAATGACAGAAAAATTCTAACAAATTATTTAGTGGTCTAAGGCAAATGCCGCACTTCATTCATGCATGTCTTCAGCATCATTTTAGAGAAGCAAACGTGCCAACATGCTTCACTCCAATTCCAGAAAGAAAATCACAATTTCAAACAACCATTCACCGTCACTGACTGTGCTAACAAAGTCGTACCAAACACAACCCCCTGAATTTTAACCACATACTTACAAAACACCCTGCATTAAAAAAAAAGACATCCCGTGGACTCTAGGATACCAGGCTATAGGTAGAAAACAACAGTCTCTCGAACTTCCCGAGATACACAGCTCCAAGTTTCGTGGTCCCCTGAGGACAGACAGTTCTTTCAAAACTAAACGCAGAAAATTCAGGAAAGAAAGCAACTGCTTAAAATAACTACCGAAAAACAAACAACAGCTTTTCACCTCTGTTCACACCAGCTTTCTCTATCTAGCCGCTGCGGTGTCTCAGCGGTTATGACGCTCACCTGTTGACCCCAAAGACGTGGGTTCGATCCCGGTGGGGGCGGTCCACATTTAGTGGAGGCGAACTGCCAGAGGTCTGCGTACTGTGGGATTTCAGTGCACGGTAAAGAACGTCAGGCGGTCGAAATTGCCGCAGCCCTCCCCCACAGCGTCCCTCATAGCCTCATCCGCACTGTTACGTCAAACCCCAGAAACTGAAACAAACCAACTTTTTCTAAACAACAAGCAGACCTTCAAGCAGTAACACCCTCCCTAAGACCGCGATCCTCCTGCGCGCCCTCAAGTCTCCATCGCCACAAGGACGCCAAACCTGTGGCGCTTATTCAGACTTATGCATACTCGCTGGCAACTCCCCAGAGCCGAGAACCTTCCCGCCTCCCAAACTCCAACGCCACTCTTCCTCGGAGGACATGCCCGCTCCACCTCCTGAACTGCAGATAACCAGCTGGTCTTTACTCACCAACCACATTCAACTGTACGCTGGATGCATTTTATGAGCGTAGAGCCGGTAAGTCCTTCTCAAGCTCTATCATCCCAATAAACAGAATGAGACCACCAGTCTAGGGCAGTGGATTAACAACATAGATTTCCTTCTATTTCTTCTAGGCAGAGCTCCGCTCTCCAGTTTACGCCCTCGGATACAGGGCTTAGTGTAATGCAGTTCCAGGGGTGCACACTCTCGACGCAGTGCAGGCGTGGGTAGCAGGCACTCCAGGTGCGGATTTTAAACTCTTCCAACGGAACTAAACGTAATGACGAGAGCTGCTTCCGTTATGATGTTGCTTAACCCTGCGCTATGCACCATCGAATTCGAAGGAAGACAATTAGTGGCGAAACGCACCGCCCTGCGTGGACTTGAATGGCATGCACCTGATAGAAATAAATACTATAATTTCTGTGAACGACAAAATATCACTTTAAGCAAATAAAAATTTTGTCCCTTTCCCTCTGGTCATTTGTCGACAGTCGAGGTTTGTTGAGAAGCAAGGCTATCGAGCCTTCCACAAATAACGAGTGGTAGAAGAGTGCATTGTAACCTGCCGAAAATTCGTCCCCCGCCAATCAGCGATTCGCACTAAGCAGAGTCTATACCACCTGCCCAATCTGAAGGCCTCTGATCTTCTGTGATTTCATTTTAGTGCTCAAGGAACACAGCAATCACAGACATATATGCAAGCAACTTTCTCTACGCCGGCTAATCTATGCTGCGAAGTTCAGCATGGAGGCATTTCCTTTTCCGGACCAAAAGGCACAGTAGTCGAGTGGGAGTGTTTCGTGCTGATTAATTCTTCTCTCCTAATAAACAGGCATCCCATAGGGAACGAAAAAAAAACTCTAAGGAGTCCTTGCGTCACCTCCAACTGCATGTACTGGCGAAATAGGGATTGGCGTTTGTTCCCAAGTTGAGTAAAGCTGAAATTGGGGCGGGTTGGTAAGTATTCATCTTATGGGGAACAGCGCAACAAAGGCGGGACACACACACACAGAAGACAAGCGCTGACTTGCAACTGATTTTATTGAAAAACAGAATGTGGAATGTATGCAGGAAAAATAACAAAAAAACCTAATCAAAAGAAACTATGTCATGTGGGAGGCCAGATAGTCGATTTCTTTTTCAATGTCACGGAAGGATGGCTGACGACCTTTCTCCCTGATTGTGGATGAAATGCGTCTGTCGTTAAATAAAATCCGTTGCTAGTCAGCGTTTGTCTTCTGTGTGTGTGTCCCACCTTTGTTGCGCTGTTCCCCATAAGATGATTTCACCAGGTCATTCCCTTCACGTGTGGGTCGAAGCAACAAGTTGCAAGCTTGTTCTGGCTGTTTTATTTTCTCATAAAATATATTTTTTCCTTCGGAGAGAGCACATTCTACGAACACATTCCCATTGTCAGCGAAATGTAAAGCAAAGTCAGCATAGTGAACCGAGGTTGCTGTAAATGCAAGTGTTCGTGGTCCCTTGCGTGCTGTATATGAGTCGAGGTAAATGAGCCCAACCTCTGCTGCAAATCATTAGACAACTGGTAAGTTCTCAGACTATAGATGCCCGAAAAGGTGAACATAACTTCCTACACCTGCAGCCCCAGTCTAATTCTGTATTGTCGCGGTCCTGTCTGAGTCTTCTGATCGCTCTGCACCGGGCGGCACATTTCCCGTGTCGGCTTCAGAAACAGCGCTATATATAGCCAGGGAATGAAAACTTGACCCCTTCACACAATCGATAAAACATGGAAGCAAAGACCCGGAAAAATGCAGTACATTAAACACACTATCCTCTTCTCCCGGCAGAAGCAAACTCTGAGAAGAAAATACTGCAATACCTTGGCCAGAAATCTTTATCTTCAAAGTGAAGAGTGAACAGCGAAGCAAGAAGGAGAAGGACCAAGGAAACGATTTCTGTAAAAGCTCATGCGGCCCACCCGTTCCTTTTTCTGGGGATTCGCTTAGCGGTGCCAGATCCTATTCTTTCATCTCCGGTTCCACTACTCCTCACTGTTGTCCCTTACAGCTTTAAATTTTCTTTTCAGTAAATATCCTTCTATTTTCAGTAAATACCCTTTCGGTGCAATGGCGAATTTTTATTTTACAACTGGCCTTCTGCTGGTACAGAAGAAGTATCTTGTTTTCGACCTCACACTACTACCTACAATTTCCCGAGGCAGAGAAAGAGAAAGAAGAAGCAGAAGAGCAAGAGGAAGAAGAGAAAGACGTGTCACAGAATGTCGTCCCCGCAGCTACCGATGGATTCTTCGTCAAGTAGCACAGAAGAGCTAGAAGCTCGTTATGCTGCCACCCAAAAGAAGATCGCCAATGCCCTCCGACATATCACATTCCTCGACCGGCAGATCAGTGACCTAGACTGCCTTCATCGTCGCGCCTTGGAGAACCAAAGGGAAGAATGTGCTGCCAATATCAAACTGAGGCGGAACGCAGTGAACAACCTCAGGAACAGGTACTACCACTACGTGGAACTCAAACAAGCTGAGCTGGACGTCATCAGGAGGCGGTGGGAAGAAATCTGCTCAACGCCCAGCGAATTCTCCTCCAGCAGCGACGAGGACGAGGACTAGTCATGGCGCCCTGTGCACCTGGTGCGTCGAGCGTCACTATCGGCAGCTGCTCTGCGGTCCTCTTTGTGGATGTCTACGAATTCCATCATGTTGGTGAGAGTCTCTGTTGGACTGCATGCACTCCTGGACACTTGAAACCTTCCCTTTTCGACTTAATTCAGTGCAACATTGTGGCCTGAAGCCCTTTGCAGTGTGCATGTTGAAACGCTACGAAACCGAATGCTTTTGTGTGTCTGTCAGGGCCAACTTTGTGTGCATTCATCAGTCAGGAGGACTGGCTCTTGCCAAAAAAAGGCGTCACTAGCGTTGAGAACTAAGCTAACTGAATGTATTTTGAACAAATAAAGACTGCAAGTAGCACACAGAAAATCGAATGCTCGGTGAGATGTCTCTTCCTTAACTACACAAAAAAATGGCTGAGGCTTAACTTGGTTAATCCTGGAGAATGCGAAGCATCATCGTGTCGCGTAATTTGGAGGCGCACAACCACAGCGACGGCGCGAGGTGGGCCCCCGTTTCTCCACTGTCGTGACGTCATCGTGTCACGTGGTCTGACGTCATGTATCACGAGATTTGGAGGCGCGCAACCACAGCGACGGCGCGAGGTGGGCCCCCGTTTCTCGACTGTCGTGACGTCATCGTGTCACGTGGTGTGACGTCATGTATCACGTGATTTGGAGGCGCATAACCACAGTGAAGGGCTCAAGTGGTAGCTAAATTAGTATGCTTCGCATAAAATAACCTAGAGTCGTCGGCATTGTTCGAGGCGGTGAAGTGGCGTTGCCAGCTGCAGCTTGCCCCCTCTCCCCATAGCACTACACAATCCGAAGCACATATGGCCCTAGTGCAACATGATGACTCCAGGGGCACCCGCATAGGCCAGTAGGTGAATGCTTAGACCCCTCGCAACGGACGCCTAAGTCTAAACCCCTCACTTACAGCTAGCGCGACATCACATGCCGTAGTAGTGCGCTTGCGTCCTCCTTCACACCGGAGGTTTCCTTGTTAGAGCTACCGCAGGTAACCGCCTCTCGAGTAACGGTGTCGTCACAAATTTGCAGTCCATTCATAGAACAGGAAGTCGTCATCTGGCCCAGCCTCGCATACTCCACGAACAGCCATAGACGGCGCTAATAGGACTCCTCCGTGACGAACTCCATGGCTGGTTCAGAAACCTTCGCTCCTCTTCTTCCAATTCATGACAAGATCGGTCTCCCTGGCTGCTGTCTCTCCCATCAGGACAGAACCGCTGCGCGTTCATTAGCTCCTCTCGTTCTAGATGATCATTGCTGCATTCGCTGCTTGAGCACCGCAATATACGTCACCTTCACTTAGGTCTTATCGACGCGTCCAGCTGCCTTTCCCGCCTTCGTGTGCGGCAGCGTTGCAGACACTGTCAAGCATTCTTTTTTTAATGCGAAAGCATTTCTAGGCTATGCTGGCGGGTTTCGTGTCACCTATAGAGTCCGCAGCAGTTGTGAGGTTCTCAGAAAAGGTAGCGTCAAACGAGTGGTCGTAACAGAAAGAGGCCAATGTGAGGATGATGCCGCACAAAGCATTACGTCGATAGGATCATTAGTTATTTATTAGAGCCAGAAATTTCCAAAAAGTAGGCGAAGCTGGGCTAAAGGTGGCGCCAAATTTGAAAAACCGCAAGTGTGGGTGGAGGCAATGCGTGGCGCCAAAATTTGAAAACCTAAAATGGGTATTGAGATGAAACGAAGGTATAAACGGTGTTAATCGAAATCCACTAAATGAATTAATTAATGAATAATCAAAAGACAAAGGTCGTGGATATGATGAAGCGTCTCATTAATGATAAATCATTAATTCGGGTGATTAATCAGATATATTAACTATGTAGCGGCCTTTATTGGCAAGAGATGACTGATTGTGAAGGCCGGTTTGAGCGGGCAAGGATAGGTCCGGTCGCAGAACAGTTTATGCTCTCGCCACGCGCCGTGAGTCGGCTCTGCTGATGATGATGATGATGACCTCGGGCTGAATGGCACATACCCACGGCGGGGGATTGGCCAGGGTGCATAGCGGATACAAACTGCTTCAGCTTCTGATCGTCGTCTTCTCGCCTCGCGCCGCACATCGGTTCTGTTGATGATGATGATGATGATGTCCTCAGGCTGAATGTTGCTCCGACTGCTGATAGTCTTCCTCTTTACACTTGGCCCCGGGGGAAAAAGAGCCATCCTGGCGATTTAGGGGGTCAACAGGACGCAAGTGTCGTAGTATGGCTTCAAACGCGAAATGTGGACGGTCTCGCGCCCACGTCGTCGGAGATCGGATGATGGCGTCACAGGCTCAACGACGTAATTGACGGGAGAAGTGCGCTCAAGGACACAGTAGGGTCCGTGGTAGTTTGGCAGCAATTTGGTAGAGAGACCTGGTGCTGCAGAAGGCACACAGAGCCAAACAAGGGATTGCGGCTGAAAAGTGTCTGTACCATGGGAGTGGTCAAAGTGGTATTTTTGGCGCCCTTGGTCGTCGGACGTGAATGACTAGGCGAGCTGGCGGCACTCTTCAGCGTGTCTGGAGGCTTCAGATACGGTCGTGGATTCCGACGAATCAGGATGGTACGGAAGAATAGTGTCGAGCGGGGAGGATGGTTCACGGCCGTATAGAAGGAAGAATGGTGAGAAACCAGTAGTGCTCTGCGTAGCGGTGTTGTAGGCATATGTGACGAAGGGGAGGATGACATCCCAGTTAGAATGGTCTGCTGCCACGTACATTGACAACATGTCACCTAATGTTCGATTGAAACGTTCTGTCAAGCCGTTTGCCTGGGGATGATAGGCAGTAGTGGTGCGGCGAGTAATGTTGCATTTCTGCAGAAGAGATGAAACGACGTCTGACAGAAACACCCGCCCACGGTCGCTCAACAGTTCACGCGGGCTCCGTGCCGAAGTATGAAATGGTGCAAAAGGAATGCTGCAACATCCCGCGCCGTAGCAGCTGGGAGGGCGGCTGTTTCGGCGTACCGGGTCATGTTGTCTACAGCGACGATGACCCATCGGTTTCCTGCAGCAGTGTAGGGAAGTGGTCCATACAGGTCAATGCCAACTCATTCAAATGGCCTGGATGGGCAAGACAAAGGCTGCAAGGGCCGGTCGAATGATGATGAGCGAGTTTGCGGCGCTGGCAATCAGGGCAGGAACGGACGAATTTTCTAACGTGGTTATACATGCCGCGCCAGTAATAGCGGAGGCGAAGCCGGTTGTAGGTCTTGAAAGCACCGCCGTGACCAGCTTGCGGGTCGCTATGAAAGGCTGCGCATATTTCTGAGCGTAAATGTCCAGGGATCACTAGGAGCCACTTGCGGCCATCAGAGAGATAATTTCGACGGTACAAAATCCCATCATGAATAGTGAAGTGGGCAGCCTGACGGCGGATTGCGCGCCGTACCGACACGGCAGAACGATCTGAAAGATAGCGTACAAGAGAAGTGATCCAAGGGTCCTTGGACTGCTCGTTGGGCATATCGTCCAATGACAAAGGGGTGCAGTCGATGGCGGGAGGAGAGGCACTTTCATTGGCTAGAGGTGAACGAGACAAAGCGTCGGCGTCGTTATGCTTCCTGCCAGAGCGATAGATCACACGAATATCGTACTCTTGAAGGCGTAAGGCCCACCGGGCGAGGCGGCCATTTGGGTCTTTTAGGAAGGACAGCCAACATAGGGAATGGTGGTCCGTGACGACCTCGAAAGGCCGGCCGTATACGCAAGGCAGAAATTTTCCGATCGCCCAAACGATCGCCAAACACTCTTTTTCAGTGACTGAGTAGTTTTGCTCAGGCTTCGTCAGGGTGCGGCTCGCGTATGCAACAACATGTTCCGCATACCCCGGTTTGCGTTGAGCAAGTACAGCACCGATACCAACGCCACTGGCATCTGTGTGGATTTCAGTTGGAGAAGCAGGGTCAAAGTGGCGCAGTATGAGTGGAGAGGTAAGTAGACGGCGCAACGTGATAAACGCTTCGACACAGGCAGGACTCCAGCTTGATAGGTCGCAGCTGCCACGAAGAAGGGCAGTCAGAGGCGCGATGATAGAAGCGAAATTTCGGATAAAGCGTCGGAAGTAATAACATAAGCCGATGAAACTGCGAAGTTCCTTCAATGTAGAGCGCTTTGGGAACTCAGAGACAGCACGAAGCTTTGCTGGGTCAGGAAGGACACCCTGTTTCGACACGACGTGGCCCAAAATAGTCAACTGGCGAGCGGCGAAGCGACATTTCTTTAAATTGAGTTGAAGCCCGGCTGCCGCGAGGCATCCCAATACTTGCTCGAGGAGAACGAGGTGCGTCTGGAAATCTGGGGAGAAAACAACGATATCGTCCAAGTAACATAAGCATGTTTTCCATTTCAGGCCGCGCAGTATCGTGTCCATCATCCGCTCAAAAGTGTCAGGGGCATTGCATAGTCCGAAGGGCATGACGTTGAATTCATACAGCCCGTCAGGCGTCACAAAGGCTGTCTTGGAGCGGTCAGCGTCGGCCATCGGGACTTGCCGATAACCCGAACGTAGATCTAAAGAAGAAAAGAATTCAGCTCTCTGCAAGCAGTCAAGTGCGCCATCAATGCGGGGCAGCGGATAGACGTCTTTGCGGGTGATTTTGTTCAGGCGCCTGTAGCCAACGTAAAAGCGGATAGAGCCATCTTTCTTCGTGACAAGGACGACGGGGGAAGCCCAAAGACTGTGCGATGGCTGTATGACGCCACGCTGCAGCATGTCATTTACCTGGGCGTCAATAACCTGGAGCTCGGTGGCCGAGACGCGATATGGGCGTTGGCGCAACGGCGAGTGGGCACCAGTGTCGATCCGATGGGTAACAGCTGAGGTGCGGCCCAAATAGTGGTGAGAGAAGTCAAACGATGACCGAAGCTTATCTAGCAGGGCCGCAAGCTGGGTCTTCTCCGGTGGCAAAAGATTCGCGTCGATTGAGCGCGCGAAGACGGCTTCGAGAGCGGGATCAGGAGACGGTGGGGAAGAAGTAAGTGAAGACACTTGCATGCGGCAGGAGTCATCCTCATAAGGGTCCCAGGCAACGACGGAAGCGAAAGGCTGGGCACGTCCCAGGCATTCACCGCGAAGAAGAGTAGAGGGGCACATGAATGAATTCGTCAGGGGCAAGGCGCTGCAGCCGGCTGAGACGGTAAGCACGGCGAATGGCAGGGGTAGACAGTGGCGAGAAGCGAAGGAGTCGGACGGAATGAAGATGAGAGGGCGGTTGGATGCAGAGTCGCAATGAACAGAGACGAGGACAGCAGAGCACGGCGGGATCACGACATCATCAGCCATAGTCAACTTGGAGCACGGATTAGTGGAAGCGTTCACCGAGGCATCGCCGAAGGGAAGAAGGGCGACTTCGGAACGAGTGCAGTCGATGACAGCTTCATGTTGGGAGAGGAAGTCCCAGCCTAAGATGACGTCGTGAGACGGCGATGCGAAGACGGTGAATTCAACAATGTACACAACGTCCTGAATAGTAACTCGGGCTGTACAGGCCCGCAAAGGCGCGATAATTTGCGAATTAGCGGCGCGAAGCATAAAACCAGATAGCGGAGTCATCACTTTTCGTAACTGGCGGCATAATTTTGCACTGAGTACAGATGCAGCAGCACCGGTGTCAACAAGCGCGAAAGTATCGGTGCCCTCCACAGAAACGGTTATCAAATTGGCCAGAGAAAGTCGAGGTCTTGAGCTTGGCGACGAGCAAGCAGTTCATGCCTCCGGAACTGCGGGCACTAGTTTTGCGAAGGGGAAGAGGGACGACGGCGCATCGGGGAAACCGAGCGGCGACGCGGAGATGGAGAACGGCGGCGAATAAAGGGGCTGAGATCGGAGGAAGCAGTTGTCTCAGAAGGCGAAGTGCGGTGAAAAGGCTGGGGAGGGGCGTAGGCGTAACCTCGAGGGCTTTGGCAGTGCCACTGCCAAAGCATCCACTGCCAAATCATCGTAGCTTTGGCAGTGGTCGAATATTTCGGTGACAGGTGTAACGTTCTTGCCCACAAGTATATTGAAAGCGTCGTCTTCGATTCCTTTCAGGATGTGTTTAACTTTATCGCCCTCCGCCATGGACGCATTGACGCGCTTGCAGAGATTGACGACGTCACCGATGTAGCTGGTGTATGATTCACCACTCTGCTGTGCGCGAACGCGAAGACGCTGCTCGGCGCGAAGTTTGCGTACTGCCGGACGGCCGAAGATGTCGGAGAAGCTGGTTTTAAATGCGGTCCAGGTGGTGAAGTCCGATTCGTGGTTCTGGTACCAAAGGTGGGACACGCCGGTTAGGTAGAAGATTATATTGGTGAGTTTCATAGTGTTGTCCCATCGGTTATGTGCGCTCACCCTGTCGTAAGAGGACAACCAGTCTTCCACGTCGTGATCGTCCGTGCCGCTGAAGACGGCAGGGCCGCGCTGGCGGAGCGCACCATGCCAAGCAACGGGTGCCGGTGAGGAGCCTGCTGGCTGGTTGGCGTTGGCAGGCATGGGGGTAGTGATGGTCCGGTAACGTAGCTCCAGGACGGAATCCCGCAGCCTCCACCAAGATGTAACGGCCTTTATTGGCAAGAGATGACTGATTGTGAAGGCCGGTTAGAGAGGGCAAGGACAGGTCCGGTCGCAGAACAGTTGATGCTCTCGCCACGCGCCGCGCGTCGGCTCTGTTGTTGTTGTTGTTGCCTTGGTGGCATGGCACCTACCCACGACGGGGGATTGGCCAGGGTTCAGTGAGGAGAGCCCAAAGAAGGTAAATTGGTGCCAAGCTAATGGGTTACCTTTTGGTGCCAAGCTAATGATTTAACTTTTTGTACGTATTCCGAGGAATTAAAGATGGAATTATGGATAAAAAGAAATTATCAGAAGAAATGAATGAAAAACGAAAACAACGGGCATAAAAATTAGATAATTGAATACAAGAAAAAATCTGAATGACTTTGCAATTTGCAATACGGACATTTAGGGTACCATTAGCAGGGGAACCTGCCGGTAGCAATTATGCAATTGTGGAGGAAATCGCAAACTTGATGCAATGCGAAACCTCTGGCGCTAGCACCGAAGGAGGGAAGAAGCGGAACCGACAAAGTGAGTCCCATTCGAGAAAGTGGAATTTCCAGATGCGTCCTTCTCTGAAGTGCAAACCTCCGGCAATAGAGTAGGAAATGCTCCAGCGTTTCCACCTCTCCACAAGTCGCACAAAGGTTTAAGGGACTGAACCCGCATCTGCATAAATAAAGATTTAAGCGGGGAATTCGGCACCGCAGGAGTGTCATTGCAACCTCACACTGCCGGGATTTACATGCACGAACCTTCCATGGGTACGTGAGATGGTGGTAGTCAACAGTAGAGAGCAAGGGATCGTTGCACAGAGTGGTAATGTACTGAAAGCGCTGAAATCGAGACATCCCGAAAAAGGATCAGATTAGGGACGCTACAGCTGACCGGTGCATTGAGAGCAGATTTTGCTAAAAAGTCTGCTGCATCGTTTTGAAAAATACCGCAGTGACCTGGGATCTAAACGAGGCGCACCTCTTTCACCCATCCTGGAATGAAATAATTTAATGAGCGGCTCAATAGATCGTCCCGTTTAGAATCCAGCGCCAACAACACATAGAGGCAAGCTGAGAGGAATATCACCTGGGAGACACTGGGGGTAATATTTAAAGCAGCCAGCGCAAGAGCCATAAACTCCACTAGAAATATGGGAGTGTAATCCGGGATTCGAAGCGAATAACTACAAGAGAGATCCTCAGAAAAAATGCCAACGGCTGCGTTCTGGCCAGCCCCGGACGCATCTGTAGCAATCACACTGTGGTGGGGGAAAGAGTCAAGGTGTTCTGAGAGGAGACTAAGTAGGGTCCTGGATGGCAGATGCTTTGCATTAGGTGGGAAAATATAATCAAAAGCAATATCCACAGGGGACGTTGCAGAACCTACTCTACACACAGAACTGAGATCTATACCAATGACCGATAAAAGGTTTTGAGTAAAAACGACCTGAGGGAGGCGAAACCTTGGCCAGTGATGACTAAAAAAAGAGAGCCGGGCGGGAAACAAAATTAGGTGTAGCCACACCAGAAGCAGACTCAAATACCCGTAAGAAAGTCCTGATAGTTAATAGCTGAAAACGAGAGTTAAGGTCGGGAATACGAGCCTCCAGGTACAGAACTGCGGTGGAAACTGACTGAGGGAGGCCGAGGCAGAGGCGCAGGGCACGCCTTTCTAACAGCAGCAACGGACGGAGCTTGTATTTGGCGGACCCAGAAAAGAGTATGCAGCCAAATTCCAAAATGGGTCTGACATAGGCTTTGTAAAGGAGTAGGAGCGTGTCCCGACGCATGCCAAAATTCCTGTTGCTTATTCGAAGTAGCCGACCGAGCGCACGCTCTCCTTTCTCAATGTTACTCTTGATGTGGGGCCGCCAGTCCATACTAGCATCATAAATTACGCCTAGATACCGCAAGGATTCCACCTGCGGTATATTGTCCGTGCGATAGTGTAACGATATATATAAAGGCATGTTGGATTGAAAAACTAACACACTGCTTTTATGCACATTTAACACCAGATTAATGTTATTAAGCCAAACCTCGAGAGCATTGAGGTAAGCATTGAGGTAACGATACAGGGCATGAATGTCGGTTGCCGAGGCAAAGAAGGCAATGTCATCTGCATAAACATAAACTATAACGTCAGGGTGGATGGGAATGTCACACATCAGAATATTGAAAAGAAGTGGCGAAAGCACAGAACCTTGCGGAAAACCTCTGGTCTCGGCGTAGGTGCCTGAAGTTAAGGAGCCGTCAGTGCAAAAAAACTGCCGTCCCGCTAAAAATTCACGGATCCACGCGTAAACGTAGTACGGCGGGTGTAGCGTTGACAATTTCGTGAGAAGGATAGAATGTTCAACACTGTCGTATGCTTTAGTAATGTCAAGCGTCACTAACGCTGATACTTCGTTGTTTCGCATAGCAAGGCGGATTCTGCTCTCTAAATCAACATTGGCAGACCGTATTGAGCATCCGCGGCGAAAGCCAATCTGGGCTGGACACAATGCATTAATTTCTGAAACATGCTTTGACAGGCGGCTGTGCACAATTCTTTCCACGAGCTTTACCAAATTGGATGTTAGAGCTATCGGCCGAATGTTATCAAGATGGAATCCTTTTTTTGAATCTTTTAAGAGTAATACTATTTTCGCCACCTTCCAGGAGTGCGGCAGCCATGCAGCTTCCAATGAAGCGTTGACCAGATCGAGAAGGTCCTGAGTGAATTCTTCAGCTAAGATTTTCAACATACCGACCGTAACACCGTCCGAACCCGGAGCCGAAGATTGCATCGAAGAAACCACAGTTAGTAGTTCTGATTTATCAACCGCCACATAGTCTGAGCAGGGGAAGGAGTCGAACAGGGGCACTCTGCGCTGCTCCTGAAAGCGTAACGCGAGCCCTTGTGCGATTCGCCCCAACTCATCTTTCGCCTCATCTGGAGACAGTACAGCCGAGCTTGTTAACTGCATGGCTGATGAGTGGATATTCCGTTCCATAAAACGGTACAAAGCCTTCCTATTGTTTGGGGCTGCTTCAGCTGCCGATCGTCGTCTTCTCGCCTCGCGCCGCGCAGCGGTTCTGTTGCTCAGACTGCTAAGCATCTTCCTCTTTACAACTGGTTTGGTTTGGTTTGGTTTGGTTTATGGGGTTTAACGTCCCAAAGCGACTAAGGCTATGAGAGACGCCGAAATGGAGGGCTTCGGAAATTTCGACCACCTGGGGTTCTTTAACGTGCACTGACATCGCACAGTACACGGGCCTCTAGAATTTCTCCTCCAAAGAAATTCAACCGCCACGGCCGGGTTCGAACCCGCGTCTTTCGGGTCAGCACCCGAGCGCCATAACCACTGAGCCACCCCGGCGGCAAACTACTAGATCAATTGAGTAATTGAGTGTAGACCACCCAATCATCAACCAATCAATGAACCATCGATCGTGTGAACAATCGATAACTAATGAACCGAAAATAATTAAAAGTTCAATGAGTGTAATAATCACCATAACTGTAATCATGGAATTGAGAACATGTTAGCGATGGACCAACGCTGTTAATATAGAGCGGATGACGTAACCTCGTGACGTAATAGCGTGACGTTGAGGTGACGTCACTGGGCAGGGAAGGAGCGCGCCCGCCATGCCCCCTCCGTTCCACTCCGCCCAGGGGATTGCCATGGAGACGACTAGTGCGCATGCGCGCCTCCTTGGATCGGATCACCGCGA